>NW_009636368.1:0-4705 GCF_000690535.1 Cariama cristata | reverse complement strand
ACAATTAGTTCAAAAGAAAAATATTTCTACTATTTGCTTCCTTCTCCAGAAACTTAAACTCAAAATATTTAATCCAAAAATTTAACAGCAAATAATTAACTATAAATTTAAAGAAGAGATTTAAACCCCCAAGGTTTAATATCCAAATCATAATAGAAATTATAACAACATTTTTCTAAATAAAAGCAGTTCTAATGAAGCACTTGACTATCTGCTTAGTACTTTAACTTAGTAATTTAAATAGTTTTTCCTATCTTTATTTCACCTGCATGAGGCCTGGTAATATATGATGCCTAATAATTGTAAAAGCACATGTAATTTAAATGTATACCCTGACACAAGGGGAGAGAGCACATACCTGGTACAACTCTGAAGGTGCAGCTGAAGCGGAAGCAGGTAGGGGCGGTAACTCCGGTAACTGTTTTGCATGACTCATACTATACACAGAATCGTTTTGAGACTAGAGAGAAATGAAAAACAATTCAAAGACATTTATGAAATACAGAAAGAACAGATACTTTCAGTTTTCATTGAAAATTACTTGTTGCAACTTTTCTAATTTTAAGGAAATGGACATTCTGTGGAGTGGGTTCCTCAGAAAAGCAGGTTTTCAGATTGCACTGCTCTTTGTAGTCATTTGATAAAACTTCTAAGTACCAATAAACGTCAGATTAAAAAAAACCCAACACCCCAATATTTTTATATCACTGAAAACAATTCAAATTGTTTTAAATATTTTTAGTTATACTAAAAACTCCACATCATGTCAAGTTTGTGATGGTATAAACACTGGATATTAAAATACTAAAGCCTACCAGACTGCCAAATTGACAGTGAAATAGTCCAAATTGTGTGAACTGCATTACTGTGGAGAAAAAACACACTAGATTTTTTTCATGTCTATAATCACCCAGTTCCAGAAGAAGCTATATCACCAGGATGCCACTGGAAGAACAGATGGTTCACAAGGACTCTGCAAAGTGTTTTAATACAAATGACGGAATACCTAGTATGTCTTAGGATTATGTTCCACCTCCTCAAGGTGACAATACTTTGAGGTGGCCTTCCAGGCCTCCATACAAAGTTCTCTAAGGATTTTCTCAGAATTATTTAGTCTCAGAGTGCTTTAAGACATTTTACAATGGCAACTTTCTTTAGCATAGGCCAAAACCTCACCCCTAGTCTGCTCTGAGTTTCCTAAATCCAATTTGTTTAGGAGATTCATGAGGAACAAATTCCCAAATACATAGTGACACTATCAGAAAAAGGAGGTGGAATTATGTGGTACCCAAATGTAAGTGAATTAAGTCACCATAAAAGAGGAAGTTATTACCCAATACAATTATGTTTGAATAACATATAATGATTTTTTAATACATTTTTAGCACGTGGTTATTGCTTTCTGATATATGACCGGAAAACTAGGCTGCTCGAACCTAGTTTTCCAGCAGACAAAATTCTGCCCTCCTCAATATCAAAGTAGAGCCTATTTAGAAATAAAATTTGGGAAAGGACTGATCTGATTTACCTCCTTGGTATTCTCCAGCATGCCTGCACACACACAGAAATCAACACATTATCACTGTCAGGTGTATTTCACTGAAGTACTTTAAAAAAGAATAAACTACATGGTCTATTAGGAGATTTCTTCACTCTTAAAGGTACAAGAGTTACTAAGAAAGCCATTGTTTATTTTAAACCAACTCTTGATTTATATGCCATCTAACCTTTCAAAAAGTTAAATACTTGAGCAAAGGAACTCTTAATAAGAAGTATATTATAAAGGTTTATGTCCAAAGAATATTCAACAAGAATGAGTGTCTTCAAACAAGAGTTCTTCCAATGTCAAACTACTAGCCACCAGTAATGGCCAATTTCATCTGAAGTTTCAAAAAAAGTGACTGATCTTTCACAGTCACTGCAGAAAGAACTTACTCTCAGAAGCCTTGGGCTCTGTGTTGGCTTCATTTTGCTTTGGCTTTTTGTTTGCTTAGAATTTTTTGGTCCTCTCCCTCAATATAAGCATCCTTGTCATTACATGAACTGGAAAAGAATGAGAGACTCATTTCAGGTACTACACAAGGTGTTAAAACAATCAGCTTCCTATCCCAACTGCCAGGAAGAAGAAAAAATCCCAGCTCTCTCCTTCCTTGTTTACAACACGATGTTTTCTTCCCCTCCAAACCATATGCTCTATTTTTCTCCATTCCTCTTCAAGCTTACTTTTCACATTAATCTTTCTAACTCTCTCCAGATGTCTTTCAAGCAAGATTTTTTCCCACCCTGCTCTTTCTTCTTTCTCCAAAAAGAGTTTCCTCCCCACTGACTGTTCTCCTCTAATGTCCCAGGGACTCTGTGCCCCTAATTGTCATTTACAGCAGACAGTGCCACATATTAATTGTCATGAGAAATAAGCACACATCAAAAGGAATGGGAAAAAAGAGAGAGATGCCCAGCACGCCTTACACATCCACAGAGTGCATGAGCGAGCAGGGTCAGAGCAGTACTACCTGCAGGCACCCTTGTTACCAGTCCCTCTGCCTGTTCCAGTTTGGTGAACTTCTCTGCTCTGCCTTTCAGTCCTCAGCTTTGTCGCCCCAGTTACAGCATAGCTGGTGCTTGGAGACAGGAATTCCCTCCTCCCTCTCTTCCCCCAGGGGAGAGAAAACAGCCCCTTTCAGTGCAGTGTTGTGCCAAGCTGTGACCAGGGAGATTCAGTTGTGGAACCAATGAGCAATGGCACAGCTTCATTTTACCTTGGAAAGCAACTAAAAATGTACTTCTAAGACATCCGAGATACTCTGACATTTGTATGAAAACACTGCACACAGCAAGGGAGCTCCCAGAGCAATAAAGGCTATATAAACCCAAATTTTCTTAGGAAGAACTAGAAAAAAAAAAAGTATTAAAGATTCAAAATCTTGAACCCAAACATCTCCACCACTTTTCCACCATTCAGAATCAAACTCCCTGAAGATCTGAAGGCAGTTGGTGGGATACTTGTACTCCTAAATCCTCTAAGTCTGCATATATGCATTTGCCTCCCACTCACAGTCATCACTATGTCCTGGAAGAGTTCTCCATCACATTTCTTCACAAGTAGGCATTATTACCATCTGCCATGAAATGTAGCGCAGTCTCCTTATATCGACATCAACAGAGGCCTTGTACATGTTCTGCCAACACAGCAAGACTTCCATTTTAACTTAAAATCTTTCCCAACATCTTTGGATGCTGTGTTTCATCCCATTTTCTGTAAACTGTGAGAATCGCTGACATCCCTGAGTTTAACAGCACAGTTTTCCTTACAACTTGACCTAATACCAGTTACAAGTGTAACATTGTTCCTGCCTGGCAACACATGAAAGTTCCTACCATAAACTAAGCTGCTCTTTAAACACAAGCCAGCAGTGCCGGGTAGAGAACCAGCGCTCCTAATGCTGGAGGGGGCAATTGCTCGGCTAGCGTGTGCGGTAACTCTCCAGACATTTCAGTGCTGGTTTGCAACATGAGTATTTTCCTGCTAATTCGAGCTGACACTGGCATGAAGACAAGCTCAATTAAGCAAGAATTATAGTAACTACTGTTCCTCTGCACACAACAACTCAGATGATTATATATGCATGCCCTTTGAAGTTAAATAAATTACTTGTGCTGCTTGGGAAACATTAAAACCAGTTATTTTATACAGAAAGAGATTATATGTGCATTTTTAGCAGAAGAAATAATTATGCATAGCAGGGAAATAATTTACTGAGATGTACGAGACTATCTCCAAAACCGCAGCTACAGCGTGTTTTGAAAACAGCCAGAAATTTAAAATCTCCAATATACTTCTAAACTCGGTGGAGCCATTAAACTTTATAGTACCATTATCACTGGATTATGTCACACTATAATTCTACCAGTTAGTTTTTCCCTATGCTCACTTTAAAAAAATTATACAAAATCAACAAATTGAAATTTAATTTTATATACAGTAGCCTACTAGGAATATCAATACCCTATGCACTTTAATAATATGAGATACAAACACTTTAACAGTTCAAGCAAAATAAGCTTGCTCTCAGCATCCTCTTCTTGCAGGTATCCTGTGTTGGGCTTTAAGAGCCCATAATCCAAATTCGTATTAATATGCAAATCAGTCTTTGACTTCGTTAGTCTGCACAGATCCTAGTATCTGCAGAGCTCACCGAAATCAGCACCTCAAAGACACAGAGCTCTGACAGTTTGATAGGATAAAACCCCTAAACTTTATAAAAGCTTTCTTTGCATTATAAGACTGGTATGCTCCAAATGAAAGATGCTATTTATTTCATTGCCTTTAAAAAATGATCATGAAACCATTAATTTCAGTTTTGCAATACTCTCATGGGTGGCACCAATCAAAAAGGGTGATTAAAGCAGTTATGAGAAACACAAATATTTTCCTAATTTCTGACTGTAATTTACAGCACGAAAATTTCTATGTAGCAAAAGCTGGGAATTCACTGAAGCTACAGGTCTGCGTGTAACACCATCATGATGGCTCTGGAAAGCGGCCAGACAACACACGTCACCAAACACCATTTCTGAGATGAACGGTCCCATCCAAATGCTGGGACATCATAGGATGCACTGATCTTGCTGAAAACCCAGCTGAATTTTTAAAGCAATTATTCCTCACATAGAGTTTGGGACCTCCTCAAACAGGTTTGCCACATGC
>NW_009636367.1:0-16806 GCF_000690535.1 Cariama cristata | reverse complement strand
CCGGCCCGGCCTTAAACGGTGACACCTTTTCAAATCTGAGCATACTTGTCCTAGGCTAGGTTCTGGTCTTGATTATGCTCCTACAAGCACAGAAGTAGCTTCATAGGAGCTTGTAATTTATAATGCCATAACTGAGACACAGTCTCCTTCAATGTCCTTTGTCATGTGTGTTTATCAACATCCTTGCTAGTGTCAATTGTATTTTCATTGTTCCCTGTCTGATTCTCTTTTTTCTAATAGTCTAGTATTGACTCCTCATCCCTTGGCTCAGATCCCATCTCTATTAAGCCTTGTCCAGTTGAGTGCAACATACTTGTACCTCTTTCTGGCAGACATTCAAATACCTCATTAGTTTTCTGAAGATGTATTCCACTCCTGCTAAAAGACTTTTATACCTTATAGTCATGTCATCTTGTGATCTGAGTATGGCTTCTTTCTCATCTGTACATTATATTTTATTTCCTAAACAAATGTTGACTTCCAGAAATTGTATTTTATCCCATTATTAAATTAATCTATGAACTTATCTTTTTATAATATGAGGCTCCTTTGTTGGTCTCCTCTTTACTGGGGGTAATGATTTTGCACTTGATTAACAGCTTGGCAGGAGACAATAGACATTTTATCTCCTGTATATGGAAAAACCATTAAAAACAAATACAGAGGGAGGCAATGATACTGCTGGTTTGTGGAAGACACTTTTTTTGATTCTGCTTTTAAAGGTTATCAAATTTTAAAATATTTTTACTACACCTGCCACTTTGCAATGTCCTTCTTTTCTCACCTATATGACTGTGTAAAGTGGTTATGCTCTTGATTTCTTTTCATCGCCATTGATTCTAGAAGTGCTTGTTGTACCTCCAGCTTCCTTCTCTACTTTCCTGCTGGCATCATTACAGGAAATTGGATAACCAGCTGTTGCATTTCTACCAAACAATGACTTTACCATGGCCACATGTAATATCAGTGATAGAAAGAAGGAAGAAGACAAGTCTTGCTTTCCTAGCATTAGCCAGGGTCAAAACTACAAATACACTTACACTTCTGGCACTTGCCAGGAGACTTCATCATGGACTCCAACAAGTTTGCACCCAGGAAAAAGTGAAAGAAGCTCCATCTCCTGCATACCACCCTGCAGTTCTGTTCATGGCACGATTATTTTATATAATGTTGTGGTTCCACTCTCTGATACTGCTTTTTGTTGGATAGTAAATAGTTTGGAAGACTTTCTGCTTTCAAACATCCCTGAAGTACACTAGTTTTCACTTCATTTTTCATAGACATAAGTGTTATGGCTTTGTCTGCATTTAGTAAAACTCCTCCTGTCGGGCCTGGCTTCTACCCACATGAGCAATACTGGTTTTATGCAGTGCTAGCATAGTATGGATCCAAGGCTGAACCTGTTTTGTTTTGTCTGTTTTGGGTTTGTTTGGTTTTTTTTTTCTGCAACAGGTTTCTTTTCTTCTTTGTACATACCATATAATTTCCACCAAATTACTGGAAGTAAATAATCTTTCACTAGAGTGTAATTGAGTGTGATTCTTTTCCAGATTCAGCATCAAAAGTACTTGCAATTTGCTGTGATCATGATATTCAGCAACCAATGAGTGTATCAGAAAATTTTCTGTGCCCAGTTGTTGTACTGGGTCTGTCTGGGATGGAGTTAATTCTTTTCATAGCAGCCCATATGGTGCTGTGCTTTGCATTTGTGGCTGAAACAGTGTTGGTAACACACACCAGTGTTTTGGCTGTTGCTGAATAGTGCTTGCACAGCATCAGGACTTTCTCTCTTTCTCTCCTGCCACAAGAGAGTAGGCTGCAGGTGGGCAAGTGGTTGGGAGGGGACACAGCCAGGACAGCTGATCAAAGGGATATTGCATACCATATGATTTTGTGTTCAGCAATAAAATCTCAAGGAAAGGAGGAGGAAGAGAGAACATTCTTGGTTATAGCATTTGTCTTCCCATGCAATGGCTGGTTACACACACTGAGGCCTTGCTTCCCAGGAAGTGGCTGGACACCTGTGGTGAATGTTCTTTTACTTTGCTTGCATGCACAGCTTTTGCTTTCCCTGTTAAACTGTCTTTACCTCAATCCACAAGTCTTCTCTTCTTCCTTCTATTTTCTACTCATTCCATAGAAGAAAGGAGCGAGCAAGATGCAGAGTGGTTTTTACTGCTGGCCAGGGTTAACTTGCCACAACTATTTAACCTAACCTACTTGCTCTTGACATTGGTGTAGAAATATGAAGAGTCATTTCCAAGACTTTTTCTAGAAGGGTTAAAAATATTTCGTCATCCTTATTTTTTCTCTCTGATGTTAGAAGCAAACTATTCCTAATGAAACACAGTTCACCTTTCATGATCCCTGGCTAAATTGTTGTTTTACAATGGGTTGGGATGGGGGGTGAGGTAAGAGAGAGATGGTGCCGGGTTCTTTCTGGATCTCAGTAAGAAAGGTCTGAGAACAAATGACTTAATGGTGGTGGGGAGTGAAAACACTTGGGAGGTGCTTTCTTACAGATATGAGGATTAGTGGATTGTAGGAAGTGACAGGGGTACACATGAGGCCAAAACACCTATGTCTCCCACAGGAGTGTGCAGTAGGTAACCTGCTCTCACAGGTGAGAGGATGAACTGGTAATTCACCTTGCCATTTGGGGAGCTGTGCCCATAACCCTGTGTGTGAGTGGGGTGAGGGATTGGAACTTTTAGCTGTTTATTAAACTTTGTAAGCGGTTAGTATCATGGTTTATCTGTTGCATTATTGATATTGATCCTGACATCTAATTCACTCATTGCTATTTAATAACATCATTAATAAATCAATGAACCACTTTTGACTGTGGTTTGATTTAAACTGCATGAACTGGGCAGTTTTTTACTATGGCAGTTCACTGCAGAAAGTTCTCAGATTTGGGTACATAGTCTTCATAAGTACCTTTTCTTTGTTTTGTCCTACTTTTTAAATATTGGATTTTGATTAGTTTTTCTCTTTAGCATCTCTTCCAGTTCCATGTTGTATGCTCCACTATCTTGAATCAAAGAATCCAATTAGACATTATTCAAATACAAAATTTATACCCTATGTGAGTAAATATGCAATGAACAAACCCTCACATATTTGTCATCCTCTTCAAAGAAGCCAAAGGTGTGAGATTTCCTGTCAGCTACCTTCTACTAACCTTACAGGGTTTATTTTACTGATGCTGGTGCTTAGTTACAATGGCAAGTACTTCTCTTTCTTCCACCGTGCACAAGATGTTAGCTTAATGATGCTTAATGCCTCCAATGCCCCAGATGAAACAAAGTTTTCCTATTTATCAGTCTGTTTAATTTTCTCATAATCAAAACATTAAAATTACTATCTATGCTATAAAAAATGATGCCACAGCTGTGGTCAAGTGACTAAGTAAAAGGAGAAGGAGGGGTTAGCAGTTAGACAACACTTATGGAAAAAATCTCACCTAATTTAGTGGATATACACATGGCAGAATTTTGTGCACACTTTGAGAACTACCTATTAAACTAAAGAATAAAAAAAAGAAAGAAAAAAAAGGGAGTGTAACAAGGAGAGAATTAAAGAAACTTGAGGAAAAGGCAGCAAAATGCAAGTAGCACATCCAGGTAGAATCCACTGCTGGAGGTGGCGATACCAACTGTGTTCCCACCCACGGCTGGGCCTGCTCAGCGCAGCCATGAGCCCGATCAGTGCTGCCAGACAAGACCCTGATGTTGCAGGAGACGGTGAGAGTACTAGTCACTGTGGTACAGTTTTCTTTTCCACTTTGGTTATCTCCAATATTTTACTTTTCCTTTGCATGTCCCTTTGAAGGAACCAGAAGAGATTAAGTATTTGAATCTTGTAATTATTTTATCCCCCATTTAGGCCTCCTTCTCTAAGGATTTGTTTTGGTCCGTTGATTTCCAGTTTGATTCTCCTTTGCTAGTAACAGATCATCATAATTGAGTCCTTTGTGATGCCAGCACATTTTTTTGTATGAAAGAATCCGGACTTTCAGTCCCTCATTTCAGAAATTATTTTATACAAAAGGATGAAATTTGCCAAAATCTTAAAAGTACAGGCCATGATTCAAATGGTTCCTAAGCAACTTAGACATATTTCAAAATGTTACCCACAGTAATTAAGTTAGAAGGGATCTAGCGTATACCAACCATATTTGTCTGACACTATTTTAATTGAATAAGATTATTTGAGACAATACTGTACTAAAAAAGGGAAGTTTGAGTAGTGGAATAAAGGTCAATATATAAAGAATATTGCTACTGGTGATGAATGGCCTAATGACTCTTTTTTCATATTTACAAAGAAAGACTTTGCTTATATGATTTTCTCTTCCTCTTTTGTGATTGTATCACACTCAAAAAAAGATCCAGCCATTAACATTTTTCATGACCTAGTTCCTCTGTCTGATTGTTAGGAGATTTATGAGTTTATTTATCAAAGTAAAGAAAATAATTGCAGTGAAATTGTTCTTTAATGTTCCAAACATCTTGTGAACTGGGTAATGCCAGTTGACAACAAGGCTCAGATCTGTAAAGTTTGATCTTCTGTCTGCTAGCTTGATATTTTGTAAAATTTGTTGTAATTTCTCCTACTTTTCTCTTTCAGTCATCTAACATGATATTTGCAAATTGCTAAATGAATTTGAAGGAATTAAAATGTAAATTAAGAGAAGTACTATCTCTAATTGGAGAACCAGAGGGCTACTGGGTAAGTGGGGTTTTTGTCTTTAGAGCTGTAATTTTTAAGAACTTGTATCAGTCAGCTTTTCTGAACAGAGTAAGTTTTGCGATTAGCATGGATGGCACTAAACACATCTAGGTGACAGAAGTCAGGGAAATAAATTCACAAAATTCATTCATTTATAATCCACATGTATCAAATTCTGCATTAAAATGATAATCTACGTAATTTGCAGTTTGGTAATTTCATGTTTTAAGTGAGTCATATTTCAATTAGTCTGAAGTCAGTCTACCAAACTAACAAAATTTATGCCAAGTTGAAAAGCGATTACAGAAAAGACATAGTGCCTTGCTTATCTCTTTAAAAATGGTGATATATAAGGACATATACAAATTAACATTAAAATAACTATCAAGATGCCTGTCTGCAACTCTAAATGCCCTAAAATGCTTAGAAGCTTTTCGGCTCTACCTGTATGAGAAAGTATAGTGGCACAAAGGAATGGATCTGTAGGTTGCAATGGCTGGCATTAAGGAGCTGATGCTTGCAAATTATCTATCTTGGGAGGGTTTACTAGGGACCAGATATAGTCTGGTTCAATAGGACTCCTCTCATTAGCAAGCTGAGTGCAAGAACCATGATCCTAGGTTGCATCTTCTGGCAAGGCAGAGATTCTCAGGACATTCACTGCAAAACCACATTGAGATCTGAGCTATAGCTGTGTTCATTATAATGATCTATCTTCAGCTATGCAAAACTCCCAGGAGTCAGTCATGTTTTAGAAAAGGTTCACTGGCATATGCTTGCTATTAAGTACAAGTGGATGCTAGTAGAATTACCTATATATCAGCTAGACATGTGTTTAAGGATCTTTCTAATTTGGAAATTCAGGAGGTTTAGAATAATTTTAATGGAAATAAAATATATTATACTTTACTTACCTGGTTTTATCAGTATTTACAAGAGTTTTGCAAAATTAATTCTTTCAAATATGTCTTAACTGTGCTAATATAAAAGTTAAACTTTCCATATGATTAATATGACATTTTAGCAATCAAATAACTGCTCTGTTTGCAATTAGACTATAATTTAACTATTTCCATGTATCCTTTCTTGTCTGAGAATTACAACATTTATGTTTGGATAGCTAATCTACACAGTTCAAATTAATGAGTATTACTAAAAAATGAGAGAGAATGACTGCGATACTGCATAAGTTGTTTTTTTCTCATCAAAGCCATACATGAATAAATTAAATATTTTTATGTGACTTGGGACCTGAAAGTCACTTTGCATCCGATTGTTCTTAGTATAGTTTAAGACAAATCAATGGACTATAGCAATGAATATCAGTCTAATAAAATATGTATGTATGTGTGTGTGTGCGTGTGTGTAAGAAAACTTTTCCACTCTGGAAATAACAATAAATGTTCAAAATACATCTATTGTTAGCAGTTATTATTCAGTAGCCTAAAGTATGAAGTTCTCAAAAAATTATGCATGTACTCAGTTCTTCTTTGTTTTTCTTAAACCAGCTCATGACAGAATTTTAAATAACCAAAGGCAATTTTCTGAAATCACTGGAAGGTGAGGTGAGAGTAAGGGCAGTGCACATATAACAAGTTAGCAGATATTTCCCAGTTTCCTTTCACAACACAATAATAGTAATTTATACCAGGCAGAATGAGTTTTAATTGAACATATTTCAAGTTGTAGTACCTGGAGTAGCTTGGATTAATGTTAGCAAATGTGGAAAGCTTAATGCTCAGTTTCAGAGTGTGCAATAACTTTCTGTTTTATCAACATGTCAGACTGGAGCTTAAAGCATATTTGGCATATTTACATATTCATACTACACTGTTACTGTGTAGATTCTGCAGTGTCACATTGGGACTATTTGGTGAGGAAATGCAAAAGCAAGATAGCGTTATGGCTGTTCAGAATCTCCAACATTTTTCCAATTGTCTTTATTTACAGATGGTTTCTTAGGCCAACAGTTTGCGCAATAACTAATCAAACTAGTCTGCTGCCTGCTCAGAATGTAATGTTTTGATTAGAACATTTTAGTTTCAAGTCTATATTTCCCATATATAAACTCAATTGTAATACAATTTGTAATTACTTGCTTCTGACTGCAGTTCAATTTGGCAGAATTATTGATGAATATTCTATAGAGAAAAGAAAAAAAAGACTGAAGTTCAATGTTTGTAGTTTTGGAGATATTCACTCCAGTAGAAGCACTGAAACCACAAATATTTGGATGGTAAGTTGCTTATTGCACAGATGCAGCCTATATCTAAACTAACCATACTCATTCTAGTTAATTTATAGAAGTGGAAGTCCCTCTGTGTTGTCATTGGGTCTCCATTTTTTTCCAAGGAAACTGGCTGTTTCAAGATCCGTGTTGTACTTAGACTTCTTGCTCACTAAGGAACGTTGTGATTTATTTAAATAGTGTGTAAATGCCATCCTTTGATTTGTTTTCAGTGAGCACATAGTGAAATGTATTAGTGCTGTGTTTACACTTATTTAAAAGCACAAAGAAAAAACACACACATACCTGTGTATTTATTTAAGGTTGGAGATAGATAGATAGATACATACATACATAGTTTATGGAGTGTTTCAAGAAAAAAAATTGAAAAGCCACAAGAATGTTATATTATCTTACCTTCAATCAAATACATATGTTAATTCGAATTGCAATAGGCAAGACTCCTTGATCCTGAGAAGTGCAATGCATGGGAAAGCAATATGGTCTCTTGCCCTGTTAGTTAAAGCCAAATATATTCTGTTCAGAGGAAGCAATGGCCCTGGACTGTGGTTTGTTTCCCTGTCACTCTGTCAGCTATAGCTTCCTGCTTCCCTCTTTGTGTAAGGCATGCAAGAAGAATATGTCCCATGGATACCTTCTTATTGCTGAATGAAACATAAAGATAGGCACAAATGTGACTAGTATTGATTAATCTGCATTTGAATGGACAAACATAATTCTCTACTTCTCTCAGTGACTGCATCATTTTTGTAACATTAAACTTACCATTACATATCCTTGGTTTATTATGTGATTTAATGTGAACACTTCTTGGAAGAATGAATATGTAGTTATCATTTTAAAGTATAAATTGCAGAGGAATCAAATGCCTTTATTTCAGTCTATACTCTTGCTTTTATTTCTTTCAACTACAGAATGTTATTGTAACATTAAACTTACCATTACATATCCTTGGTTTATTATGTGATTTAATGTGAACACTTCTTGGAAGAATGAATATGTAGTTATCATTTTAAAGTATAAATTGCAGAGGAATCAAATGCCTTTACTTCAGTCTACTACTCTTGCTTTTATTTCTTTCAACTATAGAATGTTAAGAGCAGAAAATATTACTGTTAATCCTCTTCTGATTTCAAAATTTATGTGACAGTGAATGCAATTAATCCATTTTCTCATTACTTTTTGGGAGTATGCACAGGCATGAACAAGTAACAGCTTTGACTTGATAAAATAATGTTTTAAACTCAGTTTATAAAACTTTAAAATAACGATTCAGAATTTTAAAAAATCTATCAAGTGGCTTTAGTTTTCGTGCTTCTGTAGCTTTGTTCTTAATATAGCATTAGAGTAGCTCTGTCAGATTAAAAAAGGTAAATGTAGATGTCTGATTAATTCATGTTTATTTTGATCACATCATGCTACATCAGACCAGAATAACATAACAAGAAGTGACAAAAATGCAGCTTAATCTGAAACTGTGCTATTCACTTACAGGCAGAAGTATGAACTTTTGGAATTAATATCAAATTACTTGAAAGTTCATCATTCTCTTCCCTTCCTTTCCTCTTCCTTCTCTTCTTTTTTATAGGTAAATGTAAGTGTGGTGGTGTTATTTGGAAGAACTTTCATGGGAGAACCAAGTCACCCTAGAGAAAAGACGTTGGACAGAAGAACAAGGGAAAACACAGGACACAAAACCATCACTTGTCAAAACCATCTTGCTCCGTATGCTGCAAAAGGCTTCCTAAAGATTATTATGAGTAGTTAAGCTTATCTTTTGGTTTTATACTTCTGGTGGTTTTTAAACTGTAGAGTTTGGTAGCATGACCATCTGTGGCATTCAAAGCCCATTAATTTTATTGTGGATATAAGTATGTACCAATGACTTACAGAAGGTGACTGTAGCCCATGTTAGGAAGACTGGGTTTTCAATTGTATTTAGATGTCTAAAGATGTGCCCTGATTAATTCCACCTTACCAAGACAATTAAGTTTGCTATAGTCAGGTTATTGAATTTATCGTTAATGGAAATAGGAGCTTCTAGGTGACGAGCTGTCCCAAGACCTGCGTATGGCTCTTTCTCTAACAAGAAATGATGGAGCCCAGACTGGTGAGTCTCATGACCTGAAGACTTTGGATAAGTGCCTGGAGTTAAGCAAAGGGATCCAGATCTGTCTGCATCCTTTGGCACTTAAACTCTACTGAACCAGACTCAGGACTAGTTTCAGTTGTCCAGCAAGCAAAAGGCTGACATGGACATGTCAACACCAAGATCCCCTCATTCTTCTACAGTAGTTTGTAGCCACTTGCAACCCTTTCCTTCTTGTTGTCTTCTCCTATCTTTTGTATTATTAAGTCTGCAGTATAAGGAGAAGTGTATGTATATATGTGTACTCTTTCCTATCCTCAACTTGCTGCAGTCAATGATGTTGACACTAAAATAGGCTACAGAGAATTATTTGGTGCTGAGAAAGAGCAGAAACCTGAAAGCAATGGGTACCTTTTTAGCACACACAGAGTAAAGCTATATGAGGCGACTATTCTGTGGTATATGAAATAAAGTATACACCATACTGCTATTCTAGAGGTCACTTCTCAACGGCAACAATTACGGTCATCCAAAGTAAACATGTAATCCTGTGAGACACAGCCTGGACCCATAACTGAAGCAGGCATAATGTTTGTTCTCTCATTTGTACTTTATAACAGATAATAATACACAATATGTGTCTCACAGATAAAGTTATTAGTTTATTAACAATCTATTCTTAATTCTGATGTGTAGAACCTGCAAAGGACACACAATAGTTTCTAGGTCATTTTTTGAAAAAACTGGGTTTCAGATCTGCAGTAGTTTCTTTTGACTGTAGTGGGAGTCACGAAGCTAAATTTCTGTATATTGCTTTGAAAATTTAGGGGCAAATGTCATGCAGCAGGGAGCAAACAAAGCTGTCACTGGCCTAAGGAGATTTCATCAATGCTGTGGTGTTGATGACATTTAAATATCTGAAGAAATTGGCACAGTCCTTTATTTCTGACATCAATTTGACAAATTTGACTGTTTCACCTTTGTTCATCTGTACCCTTCCCGAATAAGTTTTTAATACAGAGATATCACTCATAACTGTTCTTCTCCCTCTCTCATAATATTTACATCAGCAGGTATCACAGAAATAAATATTTTCTCAAAGGCTTTTGATGATATTGCCTGTTAGGAGTCATGCAGACAGACTCCTTAACTCCTTTTCATTCATAAATATGAATTACTGTAGACTGTCAAGCATTATTTTCTATTTACTCCAGGAGCCATGATCTCTGGGGATAACCTAGATATTTCTTAGATTTCATTAACATCCTTTGTGACTTTTTAAGCAATAATGATCAAGAATCAGGTCACTGCTTAAGGATTAATGATTAACTGGAAGGTACTGAAGCAGAAGGCATAGCTGAAAAACATTAGCTCCAGATAGTCATTGGTTCTTTTGCAAAACAAGGCAATCCCCTTCCTCCCCAAAATACCCCAAAACCAAAAAACACAGCAGAAGCATGACAGACAAAGCTAGTAAGTTTATATTTGTTTGAAATAAAGCTACTAAGTTCGAAAAATTATAAAGAACTAATGCACTCTATATAAGTTTGATTAACATTCCATCCATCTTAACATTTCACTAATATTAGTTATTAATTCCTTTGCAACAGGTGTGCATTAAATACATACTTTGTGCATAAACCATCTGGAAAAGTGTGGGTAGAAATAAAGCAAAAAGCAGCTGCTATAAAAGAAACATAACAGAAGAAACATGAACCTTTTGTCTATAATTGGACACTGTTTTCCTGTTTTTTTTCTTTACAGTTATACTGGGGAGAATCAGAACATTGAAAAGCCACTGTGATAACATTTTAATGGAAAAAATCCAAGACAGTTGAAAGGTAAGTTTTTCCCTACTTTTACATGCAAAAGTCAAGTCAATTTATTTCCATAAAGAATCTTTCATGTAAAGTACCTCAAAATTGTCTATAGTGAAACATAAAATAATGAGATGGTGTTCACAGAAACAGCTTCAGTAAGTTTTATAAAGACAATAAGCCAAAATAAATGAAATTAGACCCACTTGTTCACAGTATGAACGTGAATTTTCCAATAACACTGAAGGTAAGCTCAGATTTACATTGTGAATCCTGTTCCTTTAGCCCTGAGTGGTTAAGTTTAAGTCCTACTTAAGATTAGCTGATGGGTTTTTTTCTTGTTTTGTTTTGTTTTGTTTTGTTTATATGTATACTCTGCTATTACCATTTATCCTTTTTATTTGTTTTAGTTACAATAACACTACCAACTAATCAAGGTGTAGCAAAAGACACTATGTAAAGAAAAACGAGTAACTACGATACTGATTAAGTTAGTTCTGAGCTTAGTATTTATATCAGGCAATTCTACTACTCTATTTCACCATGTTATGAATAATGTCATTTGACTATACTTAAATGATTAAAAGGGAAAAAAAACAGTCATACTATGCAAGTGCTAATTATGTTCTACCATATCTGATAAACAATATGAATTATTATTAATGGAATATTTCTCAACTTCTTATATTGTTTCTGTAAACAGTTTTGAAAAAAATATCTTTTTTTCCTCAGATTTTTATTTTATGAAAAGAAGGGGATTGATTACAACCTGTGAGCAGACAGGTATCTATTGTCATCCATAAATCTGATCGCGTGACTTGGTGGCCAGATGCACTTTGATTGACCCTCTCTGTGCAAATGTTGTGTATGGTATTTCTTTACCATTTACGTTCCTCTTTAACAGTTAAACAAAATAAATAGGCAATACTGACATCCTATATGTTTAACAGGCATGACTGACACATAAAACATTATGGGTATCTTCATTACATACTACTGTGTTAAAATCAATTTCTTTTTCTAATAGCTTTTGAGTTCCAGGTTTGACTGAAATGCTCTATTTAGACATGACTTTCAATCCCAAATGATTACATATTTGCATAATTGGCCAGTTTGTGAATAATCTATAGCATGGAATGCAACCATCCAGGTCAATTAGTCATATATTTTTTATCAGAAAGAGCTATAATTTCTTGCCAAACAACCCAAACAAATAAACAACCACTATTACAGCTATTCTAATGGTAATACTTTTATCTGTCTTACGTGTTATTTATTATTGATGTACTTATAAAAAGCTCTTAACTTTTACAACAAACCTGATTTTACTGCTGAGATTTGGGGGTTTGGTTGGTTTTTTTGATTAACAAAAAAAATCAACAGAAATGTAGAGGTGATACTTGCAGATGACTAGAGGATATGTTATATGTTCATAATGGCTCTGATAACTGATCAGATATTACTATCAGGTAAGTGAGCAGAGGACTTGGTAATGTGTATATTTGCCAACACAACGTACCGGGTCATTTCATGTAGCAAGTAGACCCGATGGTCTGACAGAGTATGGGGTAAAAAGTAAAACTCTAAATAGGAAGTTATCAAATCAGGCTTAACTACATACTCAGATTATTCTGTCATGGAATACCTATGAGGCTGATGAGGTTGAACATCTATGACTACTTTAACCATCATTTATTCTCTTCCTTTTGCAGTATAGACATTAGGTTTAATTTTGAAAACAATCAATTCTAAAAAAAAATTCCATTGCAATATATATTTGTATATACATACAGTGATGAAATATGATCAACAGTGTCTGTTGTCGATTAGCCAGTATATTTTCTGCCAATAGCCTGGGGCTGGGCGAGATGACTGCCTTGACGCCGTGCCTCAGTTACTGTTGGGAACATGTTATTCCTTTCCAGAAGGCAACTAAGCACAGTCAGCTGAACAAGGGGTCTGCTGGATAAGCAGCATGGAAGACACTAAGAAACACAAACAAGCAGCAAAAATTCCTATGATTCCTCTGACAAGAAGCAAGAAGCAGACATGTAGGCAGAGTTCAAAGGTGGTAGCAAGAAAGATGCTTGTCATACGCACCAAATTCTAAGTTCTAAACAGAGAGCCAGGCTGGAGGAGAGCACTAGTCTTGTAAGGACAGAAAGGACTGGGGAGGTTTCTTTGAGAAACCTTTTTACTTACATTTTTATTGCCCACCTTAGCAGGGCTGCTCCACTTAGAAAAAACTCCAATTTTGATTTTGTCTTTTATTAAAGTCTATCTTTAGAGTTTGTAAGCTTTTCATGTGGCTGCTGTTATATTCGCTTTAAGCAAAACAGCAATGTTAGACCTACCTAGAAGCTCTGGCTGACTCACAGTCTCATGACAAGTGCATTTAACACTTTTTCTGATTCAGAAATAGACTAAAAAAACCCATTTGGACATGCTTTCCTGACTTATAAATATGATATGGTTTTATAAACATAGACTTGCCTCACCAAGTTATGATTAACTGCCTTAGTTTAAACAAAAATTAAAGTGCATTTGGAAATGCTTTGAATAATTATTTATGAAAAAATACAACTGATACTCTGACTTTGTGTCAAATTGTCCCAAAAAGAAGAAAATTTGAAAATCAAAATATTTAACTCCAAATGAAATACTTTCATTTCCATTTCAAAGAAAGAGTTCATGATTATTTACACACATTAAAAAATAAAGCAAAACTGATATTTTGTTTCAGACTGATCAGCTGCTTGATCCCAAATGCTGTGAGTTTTTGGATTCGGGCCACTGAACTTGAAAGTCAGTTTCTCAGTTGTAGGGAGTAGGTATCCATATTTTCATATAAGGACACAGCTACTTGAAAGTCACTCTTATTTAATTTCACTGGAGGTTAGGTGTTTTTGAAAAAACATTTATCAGAAACAATGGCCTCTGGAATGCCTGGTTAAACATCAGATTTTAATAATTTTTCTGTTTGCCAGAATCAAAGGTATTTCTGGAACAAGTATTTTTGCTCTTGTTTTTTGTGACGTAGTGAAAGATACATAAGGAAAGAAATAAAGAAGATTGTGCTGGAATTCTGACCCAGGCACATTGCTAACATTATTTTGCTTCTTACAGATTTCAGAAGCAGTCTATTTACTTTATTTCAGATAGCTTTTGCCATTTGTCAAATAGTTCAACAATTTTAACATGGGAACATTTTTTCAAATACATGTAAATCCAGTTTTTGAAAGCAGTTCACTTGCTCCAAAGTTTGCTTTACTGGCAACTGTTAGTTTAATTTTCTACTTCAATTAAGTCCTTTAGTAAATTTTCCCTTAGGAGTATAGATTCCATTGTCTTCTACTAAAAAACAAAATCTTTTTAAAATTTTCTCTGTTCCCATCCTGCAATGTGTCTCTCATGTTTCCTTTTCCTTCAGTGAAGTCAATGTCCTCTCTATAACTATTATGAAAGACTCAAAATTACATAGTAT
Organism: Cariama cristata; assembly: GCF_000690535.1. Lineage (NCBI taxonomy): Eukaryota > Metazoa > Chordata > Aves > Cariamiformes > Cariamidae > Cariama > Cariama cristata. The sequence goes on along the minus strand of NW_009636367.1, from coordinate 2,434 downwards.
AATCCAGTAAAGCTTATGCTTTGTATTGGTAGTTATTTTGTCCTCAATATGGTTGAGAGGATTCAACCAGCAGGTTACCATCCTCCTGCCTGTAAAACACAGAACTGACTGTACTTTTGTGAACAAATATATACCAAGTCGCCAAGACTCTTCCTCACAAAAGATCTGAATGACTTCAAAGTTTCATACAAGTAAGATATCATTTGACAATCTTAATAATAGGGCACAGCCCTGCGACCATTTAGAAAATGGGTGTGCTATCAATGAAACTGAAATGAATTAATGGTGGGTTCTGTTTTACTACAGAAGGTGTGAATAAGTATATTGATGCCAAATACATTGCTCTTTATCTACACAGTATGCCTGAGGACTGCTGCCCACAGCAGAAACATGCAAAATTAAAGGGTCTGGGGATGGCTTCAATCATAGTAGAATAGTTCCAGCTACGAGATAATACTTTTAAGGTGTGACTAGATATGAAAAGCAACACTCAAATTTTCAACTCACTGCAAATCAAGTGACATACTGCATAAAATAACTATGCAACTGAGATAAAATTGTATTTAACTTTATGTAGGCATGTATGGCTCATTGAATGCTTTCACACTTTTCATGCGATTTCTTTGAAAAAGCTATGAAATAGAGTGTACTATGGAAAACCTTTTTGGAATAAAGTAGAAAAGAGCAACTGATGGATAACAACCGACAACCAGATACTAAAATGGAAATTTAAAATGGATTTCATTGTAAAAATGAAAAAAAAAAATTATGTCTCTACTTAAGCAAGAAAGTTAGACTTGCTAGTGCTACTATAAATCATAAATAAAGTAAGTTTGTTAAGCTTACGTAGCAAAGATACATTTGAACAAAATTATTAATGTACCAAGTGTTTTTTCCCTAATGTTTCGGCAACATCAAGGTGACTTTATCCAGGAAAGTCCAGTAATATAATTTACCTACAGCTAACAAATAGGCACAACATCTTGAACACTTTATATGGCAAAACCAAGTCTGTATATTATTTCTCTTACTTAAGTGAACATAAAAACATATCTTTACACTTAAAGCACTTTTAAAGTAATATACTTTAACACTTCCCTTGAAAATTGCTTTCAGGTTACAGTCAAAGCACTTCTGTGCTTGCAATTTGTTTTGACCATGACATTTTCCCTTGATAGCACAGTGACACGTCCTTTCAATCACCTAATAAACACTAGGTGTAAAGACAATTTATGATGTGGGAAATTCTGAAAACATTGATATTAAACATTTTCAGTTTATTTACTCCTAACACCAAAGCAATACATTCTAAAATTTGAATCTGATTTATTACAGCATAACCAATGCTTCCTACATTAAGGGCTGTGCCCACCATTCTAGCACCCACACATTTTTTTCATTTCTTACTATCATCCAAACTGCCTATCCTTCCTTCAGCAATGCTTCCACTGCTTGTTTTATCTTGAAAATTCTTCTATTTTTTGCACAGGCCAAAGGGGAAGCCTTTTTGATATGTTTGAAGCAATTTTGTCATGCTATTTGTGAAAAAGTAGCACATCATTTTCAGAAAGCATTCAGCGTGTGGTGCAAGCAACCGAACAAACTTTGTCTTCCTGATTTCAAATGTTTTACCATATGTTTTGATGGTGTCTTAAACTATTTTTATTCAGGATAAGATTTGGTAGAAAATTGGGATTTCAACTATTCCAGTTCCCCTGTTCTCTGTTCCCACATGCTGTCTAGAGATCAATTCAAATTCTTTACTGAAGAAAGAAACTCTTTTACTTTAAGTGCTCACATTTAGATTGAGGTGTTTTATTTAAGGTGACATTTTCTTGGGTACAGAATACTTTCTGAACAGCTTAAGCATTCTTCTCAGAAAATCCTCAAATCTTGGGAATGCATCATTTTCTCATGGAATATATTTGGATTCCCATTTTCTTTTATAACAGATGTTTCAGTTCTTGGTATTTCAAAGAAAACTTTGCACCGACACCAGTGAAGCTGTGACATATCCAAGGAAATGGCTTTCTTACTGAACTGAGTGTTTCTGCTGAATCAGAACTTGGTTAGTCTTTGACTGATCTATTGTATAAACCTAAGTCATTTGTCAATTGCCTCTATAATGGATTTAATTTCTAACTTTAAAAAATGTGTAAGGAAGAATGCATGAAGCGTATGTTGCTGATGTTTCTTAGAAAATATTTGATGTCTGGGTATCCTGTAGCAAAATGCCTGTTCTTAAGTCTGGAGAAATAAGGTCCTTAGTCCAATAGTATGCTATTTTGAACTGTATTATTGGTTTTTAAAGACTTTTTCTGTGTATAAATAAATGAATATATTATAGAAATAATGTGTATAATAAATAATATATTAATATATAAATGAATATACGTAAATATAAAGATTAGTATATATTATCTTTTTATTTAAT
>NW_009636366.1:0-765 GCF_000690535.1 Cariama cristata | reverse complement strand
AGAGGGGAAATGAAAAATTTTACCTAAGAGGGGCATAGGTGACTCCCACAGGGTGGGAAGTAGCCTTAGATTGGGAGCAGCCTTCAGACATCTTTATAAGTCCCAAGACTGGTGGACAAGTAGGGGTAATTCCTTGCTTTACATGTGGACTTGTTCCAAGGCTGTATGAAAGTTGGCACCAGGCTTGGGTTCTGTTAAAATGCAAATCTTGCGGGAAGAGGTGGTATTGTATATCCAGCAGGCGGAAAGCAGAGTGGCCCAAGTGCTTTCCGCAAACCCCACAGTTCTATAATTGGGAAAGAGCCCAACAAGAATCTGAAATAGTGAAGTTGGTGTGTGAATTACTGGGGGGTAGGGGGGTAGGGAAAACCAAAACAAAAGAAACCAAACCAACCAACCAACCAACCAAAAAAACCAACACCATAGGTAATTGCAAGAAATGATTCACGTGGAAACTTACTAAAAGGATAGCAAAAGCCAAAATAAAAGATCAATAGGAGAGGTTACAAAACGGTTAACTGTCAAGGGGAATTTTGAAAAAGAATCCCTTGGGTTGTGTACTCGTTCATTGGAAAGACATTGTTGGAACTGGGGGTACAGAGAGTAAGAAGATCCTTATTAAATATTGTAATCAATGGTGGCCCTTGTATAAATTGGAAAACGAAGCTAAATGGCCATTCAATGAGTGAACAGATTGTAATACTCTCTTATAGTTAATGCTGGTTTTGAGAAGAGAATGAAAGTGGGATGAAGTCTCATATGCAG
>NW_009636365.1:13731-13990 GCF_000690535.1 Cariama cristata | reverse complement strand
CAGATGAGACCTCCTCGCACAACCAGCATGGGAATAAACTGAAATAAATCCATCACCTTGGGCTGCTGAAATGGAACCATGGCAGGGAGGACTTCATGGAGACCAACAAATGCCAGGTATCTGGAGCAATCTTCTTGGCAAAATTCAGCAGTGGACAGACCAGCAAAACCAAAGGCATACAGCTGAGGACATTTCTGTCCAATCATCAACATTGAAATGACTACTGTATTTTACACTGCTGTTGTTATTAGTTGCACTA
>NW_009636365.1:0-13686 GCF_000690535.1 Cariama cristata | reverse complement strand
AAAAAAAAAAAAAAAAAATCTCTGCCTCAAAAGAGTGTACTGTAAGTCAGTGCAAGTCAGGGATACCACCTGAGCCGGGAAAGTCAACATTTACCCAGGCATGGTCATGCCCTCTGTCATGGCCATACCTCCACAGTCATGTCAGGAGGCTGTATCTTGGGTATTGGGCCCATCAACTCCTTCTCCTTTCACAGAGGGAACAGGGGTTGTAACCAGTAAGAAACTTCTGAGATGAATTGCCAGTGCTGGAAACAAACCTCTGGATTTTATTTTCCCTTTGCTGATTTCCCACTGGTTGGTCATCCCCTTCACGTCACCTCTTAGACTGATGGGGAAACATGTCAGCTGGTAAACCTGCCTCTCCTCACCCTTTATCTTCCCACATATTTTAATAACCTCACAACCCACCACAATTTCTGACCTTGCACTAGCTCCTTACTTTCACATGAACAGGATTTTTTGCTCTTTTACTTTCACATGGCGTCCTTCACAAAGTCCTCACTCTGCATTTGCATACCACTACCACCACTCGCGTTTTCCAGAATTCCTATGAAATAATTTGTGTTGTGCAACTTTTTGGTCTGCAAACGCTTCTTACCTTCTTGTATAACACAAAGCATAAGGAGGATGTTGAACCTGCTAAGAACTTCAAGCATTGCAATAGCTAAGCAATATTTCAGTCAAGGTCTTTTTACATACTTCAAGTGGTGGGTTTTTTCCACTCCTTGTCTTCCACCTTACAAAACTAGACAGCACAAGTTTGGTTACTTACTTGTAGCTTCAGTAATTTGCTCAATTTAATTGCATGAACTGAACTAAAACCTGAACAATATAATGCAGCTCATGTGCGCTAAGCAAGCTGTGAATTTAGAATGGCCAAAAGCAAAATTTAAACTGGACAGCTAAATATCCGAGCTCGAACTCTGCTCTTTCTGCATATCCTCACTACTGAAGCTTGAGTGTTCAAATGCTACAAGAAGATGAAAGAATACAGAATTGGACTAAATCAAGGTTGATTTTCAAAGTCAGACAAATATTTGTGAAATGGTTTTCTACTATTTATTTCTATCAGCTGGCCAGTGGTCAGGGTCTTAAATCCTGAAAATGTTATTTTATCCTTTGGTTCTGATTCAGACTAGAGAACAAGCCACCTCTATATTTTTATACTACTTCTGTGTTGTGGCCAGGGTGAGAGCAGAAACTCAATAACCTGTTTCAAACACCTTGACCTTTTGGAAGGCTTTCAAGCCCTTCACAGCAGAACTAGTTTCCCACTCCCATTTCACACAGGTCACATTGCTCAGCATCCTCAGATTTATGGCAACAGCAAAACGTTGCTGCAAACCTCATCTTCTGCACTACTCTTTTGACCACGTCATTCTTTTCTACAGCCTCCAGTTTTAGCTCCCTTTTTCAAACATTGGTTTTGCTTCCCACTTTCAAAGCTCTGAACAGACTTGGTAAGTTCAATCTCACTCTTGGATCATGAAGCCACTTCTCTGTGTATCACTCAAACAAATTATTTTGCATTTTCACCCTTTCCCATCCTTACACTTGCAAGGAGATCCCAGCAGGATTTATCTGCCCCCTTTCAGCAATGAAGTGGGTGGGAGGAAGGGGAGCCCTTGTACTGGGTGCCATTTAAAAAAGCTGGGGATCCCCAGGCTGTAAGTCATTCTCATTTTGTTATGAAAAGTAAAACAATGGGTTCTATAACTTATTCATCCTTTTAAGAAAGGAAGTGCAACAAGGACATTTGAAGGTATCTGGGATTTCCAGAGGAGAAGACACTGGAGAAGACCAAGGCTGTAAGGAGATCCTCCTGGCTTTCCAAAACAGACCAGGGCAGATTCGTGTTCTGCTTATTAGTTGGGATCCTCTCTCCATGTATCCATTGCAAATAGTGACCTTGGCCGAAAAAGGGACGTGGATGCACTCCCATAACCCACGTACGCTGTATCTGTTTGGTTCAAGGATGCTAGAGTAAGATCCAAAGGATCCTTTGGGACAGATGGGCTTACATACTACTGTTTAAGATTAGGCATCTGATACTACAGCCGTTTAACACTCACACATGCAGCTTAGCTTTGATGGTTAATGACCTCTGTGGTAGTTTACCAGCTAGCTTGTTCAAATGCTTCAGAAACCCCCACAGACACCCACATCTACAGCCTGTAGGCACCTAACATATTTGACAGGTTGGTTATGACTTTAAGCATTTGACACCTGTATCTTATACTTTATCACTTTTTACACATTGAAGAGCCGAATAATTACTGCCAAGCAGTTATTTGTTCTTTTTTAACAAGACAGTTCTTGCATCAGAAGGCAGTATTAATCCTTCTGTTTCTTCTTCTTCTGATGTACTTTACTATCTACAATTGAAAAGTCCAGTAAACAGCCAGACTTTGCCAGGTGACAAGAAAAAAACATAAAAGGGGTGTTAAAGTAAAAGTGTTAAAAGAGGGGTAAATGAAATTGTGAGGCTGATCACCTTAAACTATTTAAACCCATTTTAAAAGGTAATAAATAGGGCTATTCACATGTATCCCCCAAGGACAGTATTCTTCTGTAATGACGAAAGGTAGAATATAAACCAGTGCTGCTAATGTCATTATAATAATCCTATGTATTTCAGCAGCTGCTTGCACTTAACTGTTTGTGGCACAAAACATTTTTGGCAATCAAGTTCCTTGATAGTGTTTTCTTTCACGATTTTTTCTTTTTTTTGCCTGTCCCCAGCATCACCCCGAGGAGAAGGGCAGCGGCGTGCCCCATGACATGCAGGGAGGAGATGGAGGCTGCCGGCCATGCCGCAATGGAAGGCTCGGAGCCAGCAGAACCAGGGGACAACACGCACCAGCACCCCAGCTGACAGCACTGACAGGCTTGGAGCCTGATCCCTGACAAATCAGCATTATTCACATTTCAAAGTCAACTCTAATATTTTTATTCTCGGCTAGGTGACAGTAGTCCTGGGGATAATTAAATCAGTTGCAGAGATGGTGATCCCAGCGTGTAATTTCAAGTGTCTCCCTGTGTAAATTACCTGTGGGTCATGATTTTACGTACCGCTGGGGGCCCTTTGGGTACAGCAATGTCATCTGTGTTTAGTGATCCTGTAGTTATGTTCATCTAATTTTTGGTTCGCCTACTCTGTGACTGAGCTGACAGGATTTTATCATGCATCAGTACTGAAGCATAACACCATTAATCTCACAGATGGGCCAGCATCACTCAGCCCATTTTGCTAGCAAGTACCGTAAAAAAATATTTCCACAAAGTATTTTAACCCACTCATTGCCTGCAAAACTGATTGGGCAGTTGGAACCACAGGGCTGCCTTTTGCTGTAGCATTTGCTGCACCACCAAAGGAGTTAAAAACAGATAACTGTGAAGTTTTTTCCAAGCAATCTGAGGAATATCATGTACTGAATTCCTCAAAAAAAAAATGCTTTGAAGGGTCTCAGTCCCTGTGTTTTGGGGTTGTGTTTTGGGTCATGTCCCTGACGGAGCAGATAATATGGACTGAAGTAATATGAGGGAACATGAATGGATATATTTAAATGTTTGTTGTGACATTTGGCACCTTTCAATCAAAAGCAAGGAGAAATGGACAAACGAGTGACATTAAAGTGTAGCTGAGCAAGTGCAAGATAAACATAACGGTATGAAAAGCAGCAAGTAGTGGCACAGAACATTGTCTGTTCTTGGGAATGAAATGGCACAGAAAGCAAGGAAAGAATAAATGAGATGCATATTAAATTATTGCTACAATTATACTGTTAATAATGCTGCACAGAGACACTCATCTAATATCTGTCTAAATGTATCCTGTGGGCAAAAGTAGTCCTTCTCCCACTACACAAATGTAGGCTAATTAGTGGTACAAATGCTTGATTTTCATTTCTTACACACACAAATGTAAATCAAGAGTGACTTCCTATAAATAGTTATGCTAATGCAAACTGATAAAAGAGTAGAAATAAGATCTACAAAATCTTTTTTAAAAATGGTTCTCTATTATTTTTACCTATTTATCTGTTTATTACAAATAAACAAGAAGAAATAGGGATTTGAGACCTTGATTTTTTTGCTCAAAACAAGAACAGAGGGCAGGTTTGCATATGTGAAAGGTATATGGTGAAAGAGGTCTGAGGCTGGACATGAGCGGTATGACAACTGCAAAGTTTTCATAAATACTCTTTCTTGTTCCATTTATTTGTACCAGGGCCAGAGTTCCTGAATGGAACAGCTAGAAATTCAGGATTGAATACCTGTCATCTACTGGATAGTCTGAGGAAGACAAGAAACAGGTACAACCCTCACAAAGTCAGATATTGCATCTCAAACTGCGTCTTAGACAAGGAGGATGAATTGATGGAGTAGTTCAGTTCTTGTGCCACAAGGCTGACCCCGACCCAGAATCCAACAAAGCTACATCCAGTGGACCCCTTGACAACATGGTATCCCAATAAGCTATGTCAGCTCTCACTTTTCTCAGCCATCCCAGGCTAACGGGAACACAAGTGGACAATCACAACCCGCTCAAGCATAGGCCAATAATGACCAAAATATGTCAGCAACCTATTCCTCTGCTCAGCATCACAACCGTGCAGGTCATTCCTGGAAGGAGCTTGTCCAATTTTCTCATATCCTCAGTGATGCTGAATTCACAGCCTCCTCATGCAAGCTGTCCCAATGCTTCAGTACTACCAGAAATCTTTTCTTAATCCACAACTTCAGTTATTCACTGCTGCAATTTAAGATTACTGTTTCCTGTTCTTCCTCCCATAGACATGGAGAGGTTCCCCACCACTCTGTAGCAGCTTTCACAAACTTGAAAATTGCTATATCCTCCTCCAGTCTTCCTACCTGGATAATCCCGTCTTGTTTAATCCTTTCCACATGGGCCATGGTTTTATGTCCATTTTCATTTTTTCCTTGAAACTCTCTGCAACTGGTCTGTATTTTTTCTTGATATATAATGGCTAAGACTGTGTACATTACTGCAGCTGAGATCTTAGCAATGAGCATACAATAACTTCAGGGCTTTACAGGTTGCATTTCTGTTTATACCTCCCACCATAATTTTCATGCTGGCACGGGACTGTCAACACATGTTCAGCCTGTGAAACACAGCCAGTCCCTAAAGCTTTTCTCCCGTTATTCCTCATTGTGTGTTGTAGTAGATAATTAATTACGCCTACATACAGTACCTAGTACATCTCCCTGTGAAGAGTATAAGATCATGTGCCATTTCCCAAGAGCACTTTGAATTGCAAGCCCAACCTCCAGCACACTGGCAATGCCTCCCAGCACAAAACAGGCTGCAAGTGCAACAGGCATATTCTCAGTTCATTCATCAGGTTTCTGATGACTTCGCTGATGGAGTATTGCATACCAACAGAGCTGCTGAAAGGTGAATCTTGTTTCTGTGCGGAAATGATGACAACACCAAACGCAGTTTGGTTTTTTGCTCAAAACAAGAACAGAGGGCAGGTTTGCACATGTGAAAGGTATATGGTAAAAGAGATCTGAGGTTGGACATGAGTGGCATGACAACTGCAAAGTTTTCATAAATACTCTTGCTTGTTTCAGTTATTTGTATCAGGGTCAGAGTTCCTGAATGGAACAGCTAGAAATTCAGGATTGAATATCTATCATCTACTGGATAGTCTGAGTAAGACAAGAAACAGGGTCCTCTTTTTTTTTTTTTTTCGTATTCTCACATTTGACACCTTCACTGCTGTGGACATCATAGCACTAACGTCACATAGCTATTCTTACAGAAGCTTGTGTCATATCTAGTGGTGTTATGAAGACTTTCATTTTACCCTAATTAGTCTTTCTTAACTATAAAAAAAAATTAAAATCTTCTTTATGAAGATTTATATTACTGGTGTAGCTAAGAAATGCTGAATTCCCTGAACTGAATAATATAAGCAGAAATTTCTCAAAATATGTCATAGTGCTATAAGGAAAAATGTATACGGAAAAATGTAGACCAAAAAATGCATACCAAAAAATGCAGCACAGAGATTATGTTATTCTGACGTATTTTATTTATGTGTAGCCCATTTATTTTATGGTATATTATAGAAATCGTAAAAATGAAAATTCAATTAACATTCTGAGTAACTTGGCATAACAGAATTTCAGCCAGTTCTTGCCATAACCCCAGCTGCAGCTATTTTAGATCCAAAAGCCATCTGCTATACTCAGGGCTTTCACATATGATAAATTTTCTGTACTGGTAGCTAAAGAAAAAAAAAAAATGGTAAAAAAAGATCTGAGGAAGAAGGTGTTTTATAAATTGGAAAATAAAACATGGCAGGTACTGAAGTGTGTGAACACAGACTGGTGAGAGGGCAGAGCGCAGTCTTCTTATGGCAATTCTCTTTTTTTTATGTCAATCCTGTGCTAAGGGCAAAGTAGTCTTTCAGTTGCTCTGAGATAACACACCTATAATCCCTCACTGGTGGAAAAGTGCAGAATATTCACGTCTTTATATTCACATCTTTATGTCTAACAAGATGAGAGGTGCCACTCACTGAGTTTCACCTATGTGATCCAACACATCCAACTACGTTGATCTCACAGTGGTGTGAAATACAGGTACAAGAAAAAACAGGTTTGAGTGGGAAGAGAATCATAAGAAAATGACCCAGGGTATTCAGAGCCCATCACATCTGCAAAGGGAGACGTGGAGGTGGTGATTCTGATTGAGTAACTCTGAAGGGAGTTGAAGGGACAAAATTTTGCACAGAGTTTTGTAAATTGTCAATAGGATGCCCATACAGTGTGCTTTTAAAAATGGGAAATTCCCCAAAAGTACAGAAACAGCAAAGTCCACAGAGAAGAGGCCACACTAAGTTTGCAGTACTATAGTACACAGTCTCCGAAACCCTGCCCCAAGTCTTTTCCAAAACATATCCCCATCAGAGTGAGTTCATTTGGCAACACACCTTCAGGGTGCAAAACACAGCCCCATGTTGACAGGCTTTGAGACGGGGCAAGCTCTGAAGCCCAGAGATCTGGATGGAGCTTAATTTCCTCATAGATTAAGCTGAACACCACTGCAAGTATAATCAGCCCCACATCATAAGGAGATGGTGGCTTAATGATGTTCTGGTACTCTATAAAAATGCTCGATCTCAAAAATACTTGGAACTTACCAATTTTTGTCATGGTCCCTGGAAAAAGTAGGCAGGTAGGAAAGAAAAAGGATGTTCAAGTAATGTGACTTTGCAAAAAATAATACAATTGGAATCCTGCAAAGCAGAGATGGGACCAGAAATGGGCTTTTGTGCAGATGTTTTTTCCATAGGTGATGGACTTACTGTGAATGCCTCCCCACTACTATGCTACTGCACATTATGAGGTGAAAAGTGAACCTCTGGCAGATACTCAGAAGCTTCAAGGTGCTGGATCTCCTGACCCAAGAAAGACATCCACCTCCAAGAACCGAGACTGAGGACTTCCTTTGGCTCTTTACCCTGAGGGAAAGGGACTATCAGTCTGATGTGACCCGGTGGGCTACAACAGGATGGAGCCGACACCTGTCCTGCTTAACACAAAATGAATGCAGAGGGATAACTCTGCTTTCTCAGAGTCCTTCAAAGTTCAGCAAATTGTCCATTTTGCCTTGTGATCAAAGAATAACAGAAAAATATTCTGCCATTTCTCAAAGTACCACCTCTCCAAAGCCCAGGACAGTATTCCCAGTGAAGGTGACCAGTGCATAGCTGATGCAAGGGTGAGACCTTGGCTTGCAGGAGCAGAGGTAGAGGCAGATCAGAGGTCTTCAAAACAGGACTGAATTTCTTTAAAATTTTATTAAATATTCTACCCATTTTTATTTATAATCTTCAGTGTTTGAGGACCTGCTGTTATTGCTGTTAGAGTTGTTCTTGCTCTCCCTGGGGCTGTCACAAATATTTACACTGAATTCATGCAAGTGAAGTCCTACTGTAAGATCTCAACTTCTAAACTTCAGATCATTGTTCCTTTTACAGTTTTAATGAAAATTTGTCCTTGTCCCACACCAAAATGTATTCTTGAGTTCTTCAGTAACGGCTGGAATACATGTGGTTTTTGTACTTACAGAGCACTAGCAGAAAATGATCCTTAAGAGATGTGAAAACATGTTTCTTTCAACAACTTTTGACACAAAAATACCTGTAGAATTACCATTTTTTTCTGCATCAGTTGATTTAACATGTAACAACAATTAAATCTAACTGTACATACCGTACTATTAAATTTCTTAAAATGCTGCTTGAGGAAGACTTCAATAGTCCAGCAACATCCCCCTTGGGGATACTTTGGGAACTTATGCTAAAGTTGTTTAGAACAAATCGAAGTACATCAGCAGACACTATTTCATAGGACACCTATCAGGCAGAACAAGGAGGTTTTCTTACGAAGACTATCATTTTAGGCAATTAGAAAATCCCTGAGTAGGAGGTGGTACATTGATCAAACACAGTCGTTTAAGATTAGCGTGTAATCTTTGACATCTAAAGTAGCATAGCGAGTCAAATGTCCACCACTGAATTCGTAAGTGTAATGTTCTCCCTAATCCATACCATTAATCACCTATCACTTTGCTAGGCACTCTGAATCCATCTCCAGGTCTTTAACTTAAACAAGTGTCATGGATTGGCTAGGTTAGCCTTGGGAGAATCTACAAAGTAACTAATATCAACTTCAAAATACTGGTAAAAAAGTGTTCCTGAGAGCAGGCTCTCTGCCCCTTCCTCACTCTAATTCTGGAGGGATGCCACTGCATGCAGAGAGACTGCTTCAAATTTATATCACCAAAAGAGAAATAAGAACAGAGCCCCAGATGCTTTGCAATAGTAGGTCGCAGTTTGAGACTGTAAACAGTCTTCCCTCTTGCTTTTATACGGCTTCAGCATTGCAGGAAGTTTAATGCTGCTTTTTCACACTGCTGAATTCTTGGTGTGAAACTTAGAAGCTGATCTGATACTCTTGATAGTTTGATTGAAGCACGGTTTTTCCCTACTTTAGCTTTTATACCAATAGTAGAAATCAATAATGGAAAAGAGATAATGACTACAATTGTTTTTACTTACCAGTGGTCAGCAGTCTCTTCTAGACTGAATGAAAGAGAATTATTCTCTATTGGAAAGACTGGTTTAAACTGGGGCTGCAAGGTTCAGATATGCTATTACACTGGAAAGCCAGGAACATTTTAAAATAATTTCTTATTAAACACGTGGATTATTGTGAAAAGCACTGTTTTTCAGCATATGATTTTCAGATGGAATATTTGTGCAATGACACACAGAAGTGAACTTACCCAGTGCTGTCTACAGATCGCCTTCTGCTCAGTATTTCCTACAAAGACTTAAATATGAACAGGATGCTGCAGCACCACAAGTTCCCAAGCTCTGCTATACTTCAGCAATACCTCTTGGAGAAAATGAGATAATGCATCTGCACTTCTTGCCTGAAGAGCAGGTGCTGAGAGAAGGTGCTGAAGGAGGGCTTGTTGTGTCCCCTCCCTCATTAAACCTGTCACCCTTTGAATCTGTTGTGCAACCAGATGATGTTTCATCAGGTCTATGTGACACCTCACCCCTTCCCAGAGCATGAGCCCAGATGGTTCCTGTAGTGCAACATCAACTGCAGATCTACTCTCCTGGTGGACTGACACCCAGATCTTCAGACATGGTTAGGCACTCAGGGCTCTCAGATCCTCAAATTCTGCTTTTTCCAATGCTCAGTATTTTCTAAATATAGGATTCCTTCAGCGATAATTTTGTCTAGCCATTTTGAGATGCATAATTTTGAAAATGTTGCCTGGAGCATATACCTCATACACCTCTGAAAGTGTTGAACACCCTCTGTGACTGCAAATGTCAACAGGAAATCAGAGATATTTCTTATTTTTTTAACTCCTTTCCACAGAAACTGTCATAATCACTTGTGCTCAACAGATATTATTATGTATAATCAGAATAAAGCTGGTTGTTGATGACATCATTATGAATTCACTCCAAGATGCAGCTGTGCAGTACACGAACAAGTTAATAAAATGTGGTTAAAGGAAATAAATGCCACAGATGTAATTAAACAGTTCACACTCACTCATTCATCCACTGTTAGAGTGGCCAACAAGCGTCTATTCATGTTGATAAGAAAGAAAAGTATCAGTTACCCTAGCTATATTTCACAATTCTATGCATTGCAATCTTTAAAAAATTTAAATAGAAATACCTGGCTGTGCAAATCCCCCATAAATGACGGTCTGTCATGGAAATCTCCATAGTTGGAATTTCCCCATAAGCCATTGTATCTGACCAGTTGCATGATTTTAGCCCCATCAAAATAGGGCTGACATTTCAGCACTAAACAAATTGTGCCTGAAACTGAGACTATTAAATGCTACGGTGTAATCAAGAAATCAACGGTGATGACACCAAAGATGTGTAAAGAACAACAAAAAAAACCCCACACTAAATGTGATGCTGCATTCTTTGCGGTACAGCTAATATTTTTAGGCTCCAAGAAGCTGGTTCACATCTCTTTGTCAGGTTATAACTTACTAGCCCGGGTTGGCACATATTTGCAGCACAATACTGACAAAGGTTTCTTAGGAACTGGAATTTTTCAACGGCAAAATTTGCACGAATCTTTTTCAGCCTTAGGGACACTTACAAAACAATTCAGCCAGATCAAAGTTAGCAAAAATTCCCATTCTTCAAACCTTCTCCTCAGTTTGGTAAAAATGATCTACAGCAGGCAGAGGTATTTGTCAACACACAGATTTCATGTCAATCATTGACCAGAGACAGGGGGAATACTACTAATGTATCTTCCAGTAATAAAGGAAAGAGAAATGTCATGTCAGTGCAGATTCTCAAAGGAAAAGAAACGAAGGTTGGGGCTTTCTGCCTTCTTAAATCCTCCTCCTCTCACTACATCTCAGTATGCAGTTTTTATTAATATTGCTCCCTAACAAGAAAACCTTCCGTACAAAATTTCATGTGATTCACAGTCTAGAGCAGACATCCTTCGTAACACATCCCTCTCAAAGACGCACCTACAGATCTGAATTTTAAAAAAGAGCTCAGCACATCACAATGGAGTCCAAACTTTCCAAGGACTCAGTTCCAATCCCCTAAAGGAGTGTCAGATTTTCAGAAGATCTCAGTACCCAACATCTCAGCTCTCATTGTCACTTACACGGCCCAGAGTTTCAAGAGACTTTAAAATGTGCCGGTCTCTTTTGAAAAGGTGGTTGCTAATTTTGGTCCCTCATTGGGCCAAGTTCTTTTGACAGCTGGTGTCAAGCTTTTTCTGAAAATTTGGCCTTTTGTGGCTGAGTGGATATTAACTGAATAAAATAAAGAGGAAAAAAAAAGCTTAAAACTCCTCCTCAACAAAAAATACACAAACAAACCAACTTCCACTGACATTTCTGTTTTGAAGTATTTTCATTCAGAAGTGTTCTGAAGTCCTGAATGTAGTAAGAGAAAGACTTTGCTCAGTAGTTAAGAGCATTTATTTGGGCTATGAGAATGCCAGATCCCTGGTTGAGATGATATCCTCCTTTCTGGTCAGTTCTGTTTATGGAATTCCTGCAGCAGCTAAGGAGAAAATGTGCCATTTAATTTGACAGGTTTCACCTTCCCAATTCCAGACAGAACATCATGCAAGGCTAGAGGGAATTGAGGGTTGTAATAGCCATTTTAAGACAACAACATTTTTGAAAGCCTTCTATTAAAATAATCCTAAAAATTCCAAAGGGCACAGTTATCTAGCAGATATTGAAGTGGGGGGTCTTTGTCCCACTTTGAAGATCCATCTCTCATTGGACTTTCAAATTATCTTGAAGAAATAACTTTTGATTACTTCATTTTCCACATTAAAAAAATTGTATATAGTATATAGTAAATTGTGTATTGTATATAGATAGCATATAGATAGCTTAGAGATAAGATTTCATCTGCTGACCAGGTGATTTAGCTTAATTACACTTTGAAACCTTATTTAAAATCTCAGAGAAAATTTACAATGACTTTTACAGGCATAAATTACTAGTATCGGTTTTCTTTTGGCTCAAAGGGTGAAAACACAAATATGGCACAATTTGGACTTAACTTCTGTAGACTTGGGAATTGCTCTCCTTGGCCAAAGAAACTAGCTCTGCTCGGGCAGTAAGGCCTGGTTTGGTAGCAGCACACCACACTGAGTCAGGAATTAGAAGTGGCAGGGAGGGATATTTGGGTTAGCATATAATTGCTCTTCTTTCCCAGTAGGTACTACTGCATGATACTCTAGAAAGCTTCATTTTGCAGCCAGTTAAGGTAGTGGAAGGGAGGTGGACAAGCAGTACATACTTGAAAAGCAATTTTCTTGTTTATAATAAACCAGGATTCTTTGATTATTACATGATTACACGCTGGGGAGAAAAAAAAAGTATTTGTGCTAAAGAAATACCATAATAGCAAATTGCGGAAGTTGCGAGACTGAACTGTACTTAATATGGAAAACATTTTGCAAAGGTAAAAAATATTGCAGTCTACATGAGATAATTGCATGTGTAGATTGCCATTTTAGTTGCTTGCATTTTACAGATTTTTACATCTAACATGTACACACATAAGCGCAAACATTGACGCAGCCATGCACATACAAACACAAAGAAAACACACAAATGCACCATGCAGAACTCACAGAATCACTTCTACCATGCCAGACTGTCCTGATTCCTTGCCAGGTATCCACGAATTAATATATTACAAATGTTCTTCCCAATATTGCAAAATTTATTACTGTCATGTCAGCCATCACAACTCTGAACTCATGAAGACTATGAAAATAAAAGTCTGATTATTGATTTATGTTTTTTATACCTGTCCTCTAATGAACTTACTGCTCAATTACAAAAGCAACAGTATTCCAAACACTAGAAACAGAAAAAATTTTTACTTTGTAATAAAGGTTTGCTAATCTATGTAATCAAATATAACTTGGAATAAATAAAATTCAATTAAAATGCATACACACGTACGTATTCCTGAATATGTATCAGAAAACAAAAAAAATAGAGTTGAAATAATTTTCTATTCAGTTTTTCTTTTTAAGCTCAAGGAATTAAAAGTACTTAGAGTTCAGTTATTTTAGACATGGAATAAGGAGAAAGGCTTTTTTTCCCACAATGTTGTATAGCTAATTCAATAGAAAGTCCAGTAAAACACTACTGCTTTCACATGCAAGCTGCTGTTGCTAGAGTGTTATCTATTTTGGGCTATCAGCTTCCTTTAAAAGTTCACAATTTCAAACAGAACAATGTCTAAGTAGCTTGATTTTATACCATGTCTAAGAACCAATGCTAACAGATGCGTACATTTTAAGGCTTGACAGATTTATTGTGATTACCAAATCTGACCTCCTCTGTACCACAGGTCACACAAACTCAACCATTAATTTCTACATTGACCTATAATTTCTGGTAGAATGATAGCATATATTTTAGAAAGATAAACAGTCATGTTTCCATTATTTTCAATGATGGAGAGTCCATCTCGTCCCTAGAGAAGCTGCTTCATTGATTAATCAGTGATAAATATTTTTGCCTTACTTTTAATTGAAGATTTTTTACTTTCAGCTTCTGACCACTTGTGAGAGTCGGTCTGAAGTTGGCCCAAA
>NW_009636364.1:32207-44289 GCF_000690535.1 Cariama cristata | reverse complement strand
CGCGGGCGGGAGCCGGGCTGAGCAGACCTGTACAAAATGGAGCAGAGCGATCTCAGCCAGTGCAGTCTCCCTTCCCTTCTCCACCTTCTCAAGGAGAAACACCCTTCGGGCTGTACAGAGAGTGTGTTGTTACCGTCAGTCCTTATTCTTTGTTGGCAAAAGAACAGTTCCACCCATCACCTCTTTATGCCTCTCCCTGCTCCCTTGGCCCCGAGGAACTTGTGGATCATTATTTGGCGCTGAAGCATTTCTAGTCTAAAATAATAAAAAAGTAGGGGGAGGAGGCTTCTCATCCTGTTCTGGCTATGTTTTCCTATGAAAAAGATGTGTTGCTGCCTATGACAGCAGCTTGTTTTCTGTTAAATTTTAGACTTGTTTTTCTCAGTGTCCTGAGGGTAGTTGTCATAATAAAGAGAGGAATTGCCAACAGATTGTCTGAATGCTCTTCACAGGCATCACGAAAACATCGTCAGGTCTTTGTGTGTCAGAGTGTTGGAGGGGAAGGCACACATGGTGCTTGCCTTAAAGACATAGAGCAATGAGCAAGTGTGGGTTTGTGCACTTAGGCCCTGGCACTGAGTAATTGTCATTTGTGCCAGCACGTACAAACAGTTTGGTCATTACTTCCTGCAATTCTTCTACGTGAAGTCAAATTATGGATCACGGCAGACCAGGAGTGACATCAGAGGGGGAACACCAGTCCCCACCTGGACAAAGTACAATAAGCCTTTGGTTTCTGCCTTTATTCCCAAGGGAAGCCAGTCGAGCCTTAACTTCCCTCCTCTTCCCCTCTCCTTGGACAGCGGGAGGCACATAAAAACCCATTTGGACACCCCTTTGGTAGCGTGTCAAACGTGTCCTGGGAAAAGATGCTTCCATTTGGTACGGAAACCCTTAAATAGAGGACTTCCCTTTTTGAAATTTTTACCCTGCTTCCAGAAAACAAGCTTTAGAGTGGGTGGTGAGGGACATACCTGGCTTATGCCTGCTCTGATTAATCCTAATTTCTATCTGATAAGACACCTTTATTCTTGCTTCTGTCAGTACGGGGAGGTGTGACTCGGTGAGAGGCTGCGCTCTGCAGCTCGGCTGGGTGTTACTTGGCCGAATCCCTCGGCATGCAGGGCTTTCTGCCTCCGCAGCGCTGTGCTGGAACTGCAAACAGCACGTGAATCACTTGTATTTTTAGGGCTTTTTGCATTGTCAGAAGAGTGAAAAAATTATCTCGGAGTCAACGGAAATAGGACCTGGCGTGAAGTATTGCAATGTTAGAGCTCAGCTCTTACAGTAAGCTTTGTTTTCCATTCTTTTGTAGGGTGCTTTTGGTTTCAGTGACGCTGCTGTCTATTTATTCAATATATCTCCTGTTGGTGTGTTCAAAGGAAACAGGTAATTTCAGATGTTATTATACCATTTCAGTAGAATTGTAAACAACAAGAGGTGAAAAGTGCTCAAATAAGGCCTGGTGCTTTGCGTAAGATGGAGTTTCTGTCACTTTGCTGACACAACAGAAAGGCCTAACACATTTGGGGTCAGAAGCCCAGAATTAACAAGAATTTATGACATGGCAATGGGGAACAGCATCTGACCATGACTATAAAGAGAGAAACTTATGACAAGGAGGGAATTCTGCTACCGTAAAATGTTGTCTTCAGTGAGCTGGAAGGAACAGCTCTTACAGTTTCTTTGCATTACAAAACCAATTACAAATGAAATATAATGAATCTTGGCCTATGGTGAAGCTTACCTGGAAATACAGTTTGTCCTTAGTGGTTAGTGTGAAATTCCTCATAGCCTTTGTGACGTAGTAGGAAATTTTCTAGAAGAAAATAAAAGGGAACAGTTCCTCCACAGAGAGAAGTTTATTCATAAGAAAAATATATTCTAAACACAGAAACTGGAAGTTACCTACAGTGTTAAATGTCACTGTGCTCTGAAGTCCAAGAGTCCCTTTCCTTGGGTACCAATCTCTGAAGACAGATTTTTAAAATTACCTGTGCACAAGAACACTGTAATATTTTAATACACAACTTGGACACACATGAGTTACTGCTGTAGCATGTATAATGGCAGCAACTGCCTATTTAAATTAGGTACGTATGCCTAATTGTGGACACGTTTGTGCCCTGTTAGTTCCCAACATCTAAGCCCTGGTTTCTATGCTGCTGGTACATTTAAGCTCAAACTTACTGTTTATACAAGCTTCAAAGCAGAAATGTCAGCTATAAGGAAATATACAGAAAACCAAAAAATGGGATGCATTGTAGAAATCATCTGTACAGTGTAACATCTGCAGTATTTCTCTTTCTGTTGTCATGTATCTCGCCATCTTCACAATGCCCAGTATTCTTCTCAGCCTAAGTCACAGCCAAGGAAAAAAACAGTTAACAGAAATGCAAACCAATTAATAGAGGAGTTTGTCAAGCTTGACAGATATTTAAAAAGAAGTTTTAGTTATCTTAAGCCTTTCCCTGCATTTACCAAAAACATACCACACTGAGAATTCACAAGTTAAGGCTTCACCACTAGAAGTTGTAAATCACCCTGTGAGCCGGTGGCTGCCCTTGGTTGGATGGTTTGGTCAAAGCAAGCGAAACGGCAGAGTGGCGGCAGTGTCTGTGCTGCGGCCAGGCTGCCCGCGCCGATCTGGGCATCCTGCTCTGCCCAGGTTTGGCTGGAGAGGAGGCTTTCTACGTCCCGCTCATTGCCGGTGCAAACCTGGCATGCCTGGAGGGGGATCCCAGAGCTTAACGTGTCACCAGGGGTACAGAGAGACTCATTAAAGGGATGTAATAGCCTCATTAAGAGCTTCCATTTCAAAAGTGACCGGTAGCCAACGATAACATTTATAGACGTCAAGAAAACATTCCTACCGAAGTTTCAGCCCCAGTAATTACAAGCGAGCTCTCTATGTGCTTGCAAAGGGCAGATAGGGCTGTACAGATGGGTGGTTAGCTGCTCAGGAATCATGACTGTTTCCACTCAACAGCTTTTGCTGGTGTGTTTGTTACCCTTCTCCTCGTTTCTTTTCATGCAGGCTGCATGGTGTATGAAAAGCTGGGTGAGCAGGTCTTTGGTACCCCGGGGAAAATGATTGTCTTTGGATCTACATCTCTCCAGAACATTGGAGGTAAAAGAGATGGGGAGTATTGAAAAACAAAACCCAGGAACATCTTAATAACGTTACAGCTACCAACTAGCCAGGTTCCTCGTTCCCTCAGTGGCATCTTGGGATCGCCATGCTCCCCAATATAGCTGTGGCTAATGCTTCGCATGGAGCCCTTTAAGAATGCTGTATTACTGAATGATCAGTAGTTTACAGTCAGTTACAGTTCGGGGTCTTCTGTCATCAGATGCTGATGTGGGAAAAGGTTCAGGATGCTTCTCTTTACTTGTTCCGCCAAATGTCTTACCCATGTTCTAAACTGACTTTCTTCTTCCTCCAGCAATGTTGAGCTATCTCTTCATAGTCAAAAATGAGCTGCCTTCTGCCATAAAGTTTTTAATAGGAGAAGAAGAATCTTTTTCGTAAGTTAAATTAATTTTGGTGATTAGATTATAAAATTTGTGTAGATAAGTTTAAGCATATGTTTATAAAAGCTCTTAAGTATTGGATACTCTTTAGGTTTGTCAAAGTAGATCTTCACAGGAGTATGTCAGGGGGTGAATAAAAACCAAGATAACTTTGGGAAGGAAAAGAGGATGGATAGGAAATGGAAGGTTAAGTCAGTAGTTACTCTCTTCGCACACCAGATTTTCATGAAGAACTGTGATTTATACCAATCTCTTACCAGTCTTTTACAGCATTAAGCGACACTTCAAGATATTGGGAACAGTGCAAGTTTAAGATATTATGTATTTCCCTGTGTTCTTAGCATCTTCTGGGATTTTGCCCCTGCAGCACTGTCTATAGTTTGAAATTCTTTGATACAGGCATATGACAACAGGACAGTATTAGATTTCTGCCACTTATCACCCTTTGACATTTGCCAGCTTCCTTAATAGAGGGGAAGTACTGCTTTACAGTGGTAAATATCCTTTGCACTGGGTTATATGGTGTGCTGTAGGGCACGAGAAGAAGGTAGAAGACCCATCCCTCAGGCTCTCATACTAAACTGGACCGAGCAGTGGCAATAGGTCATACGGAGCGTCACTGACGCTGTCCCTTCTCCCCTTTCTTGCTTTCCAGCAGGATTCAAAGCACTTTGCTAGAAGGAGATGGAGCCTTGGGCTGGCTAGTGTGTGCCAGCCCACCGGAGCCTGCTTTGCCGCTCTCCAGGCACATGCTCGGGTGGTTTAGCAACCAAATCGTGGTGCCCCGCCTGCCCTCCTTGCCTGGGGGCTTATGTCAGGTCTCGGAGGGTGTCGTTCTGCCTCTTGGTCCCACTCCCTGATCTCTGCAGTAGTCTGATGTTTTGTCGAGCGATGATGAAAATCTGCCGTTATCCGAGTCAGAGCAGTGCCATGTTTGAAGGGCTGGATACTTAATGAGTCTACAAAGCGTAGATGTGGCCCCCAGCTCTCCTTTGGTAGGAGCTTGTAGGGTAAGGAGACCAAAGACAGTTCTGTAACTGCAGCAATCAACGAGGATGACTGAGCATGAGGGAAACGAGAGAGAGTTTAAGGTGTGCTCATGGTGGTTTTCTTTTTTAATGTTTTATACAGGGCGTGGTACATGGATGGGCGGGTTCTTGTTGTCATGGTGACGTTTGGTATAATCCTCCCTTTATGTCTCCTTAAGAATTTAGGTAAGATGCAAATGCCATTGAATAAAATGAAGGAGTTCAGACATCATGCCACTGACAGCCACACTGGCAACTCAACTATAATAAAAAAGAAATTGTGGTCTCATTGTATTCTAAGCAGCCTCCCTGGTCCAGGAATAAGCTGGCTTTTGAGCATCTTGGAACAAGTAGGCCTAAATTGTCACGACGGTTGAACTCAGTATAAACCAGGTTCATCCATACGATTGTGAAATTGATTTAAAAAATTATAGTTAAGAGGGTCTTCATTTCGTAAGGCAATTCTGTTTTATGTATAGCCTGTAAAAATAAGTTCACAGATTGTGAGATTACAAAAAATAATTTATTTTTCTATCAGCATCGAAAATTTTAGTGGTGAGGTTAATTGGAGGTATTGGACTTTGAAGTAAGATCTAGATAGAGGATTGCATTTTCAGATATGTCCGAGTTCACAGAGATGCCAGTAGGTACACAGCGTATTTTTTAAAACCATGTAACAAGTTTTGACACTGAAGTCCTATTGGGATCTTCCCTTTGGGAAAATAACCCATACTCAGCTGCTGTGGCTCATATCAGGGAATCTGGGTCGCGTTCTGATTGCAATTACACATTTTCAGGTTTGTTTCAATTTTCACAGCCCCTTTCAAAAGGGAAATTAGTTAAACTGCTGTAAAGGTGACCCTCAGGAAGTCAAACCAGTCAGAGCAAAGCTTGGGTCTGTCTGAGAGCCGGGAGGCTTGCGATGTGGGAGACTCTCACACCAACAGGGCATGCTTGGTGTCCAGAAGCTCATGATACGTATTAAATGTATAATACATTTTTTTAGATAGATATATATAGTTAAATGTACGATACATTTAAACTTTTAATGAAGCAGCAAAAAGAAGTAAAAACCAAGATATGGCTAATAAAATAATTTTGTATGAGATTTCCCTTTAATTTCTTTCAGGGTATCTTGGCTATACCAGTGGATTTTCATTAAGCTGCATGGTATTTTTCCTGGTAGTGGTAAGTTCAGCTTGCTTTCTTCATTGGATGAGAGCCACTTGATAGTATATTCACAATTTCTCTGATGTTTTCATTTCAATTTGCTTTTTATTATTGTTTTTAGCAATCAGCTGTCTTCCACTCTTATTCTAGGTTATTTACAAGAAGTTTCAAATTCCCTGTGGCGGATTGGAGCTAAATACAACATCATCTTTCCTATCAAATAGCTCAGCACATGAACATATGTGTAAGCCAAAGTATGTTATCTTTAATTCCAAGGTATGTTTCTTTTTATAATACTTATTTTTAATTCACATAATATATGCACCTACACCCCGTGTTCTTAGTCCAATCAGCACCACGCAGGGCCTGATTCTCCATGCTTCCACTCATGCTCCACTGGTGAACGTCCCGTGGGTCTCCTTGCTCAGTCCGATGGAGATGCTGTGTTGACCGTCCCTCCTTGGGGTCTTGCTCTGCCCCGGCAGTGGATGTGCTAAGGCTGTGAGCCCCAGCTACCACCGGACAACGAATGCTTTCTTTGGGAGAGTTTTCCTTTCCACTGCTTTGTAACTACCCGTGCTGCAACTGCACCTTTAGGCTGTAGTTCAGCAGAGGCTAAGCCATTCCTGCATCCAAAGCCCAGGAGTAATCCCACTGTCCCGCTGCACACAAACCACTTCTTTGTGACAGGGTGCGTGCTTCTGTAGGTGAACTGGATTGAGAAAAGGATACAGTTGAAAGCTAATCCAGCAAAAATTTGATTGCCTTTCAGCTGGATGCTTTCCTCCATAACCACACAGCTGCAGGAAAAGTTGTGCCAAGAGAATGCGAAAGAGCAACTGGCTGTAGCTGTGGGAGCAGGAGGATTGCTCCCGTCAGCTGTGCTGGGCGCAGGGCTCCTTAAACAGCACCTTATCCACAGGGCAGGGTCCTCGGGGGGTTGCAGTTGCATACATAGGGAATGCGCAGGTATAGCGTATGTGTGCAAAAAATGAAATTTTTTTAAATTCATCCTACCAGCTTCAGTTGAAGAAGCCAGTCTGAGCACTTTTCTTTAGTTGGGGGTAGCCATCAGCCCAGATCTGCTGTGACAGACCAGGAATTAGTTAACTTGGTGTGCAATAGCAGCGTAGGTGTGGGTACATTTTAGGTAGCGTTGAAGGGCAGTCTTCTTCTCCTGCAGTAAGTGCCAGCATTTGCCTCGGAGCTGATGGAGGCACATCGGAAGGATCGGTCCGTCTGAATTAGGCACACTGGAGCCGAACTCGAGAGGTTTGCCCTCGGGACCAACAGTTTGCCAATCATTTTAGCAACTTGGGTGTATGAGAGGAGAGACAGTTTCACAGAATCAGAGGACGGCTGAGGTTGGCAGGGACCTCTGTAGATCATCTGGTCCAACTCCCAGCTCAAGCAGAGCCACCCAGAGCCAGTTGCCCAGGACCATGTCCAGGCAGTTTCTGAGTATCTCCAAGGATGGAGACTCCACAACAGTGACGTGCTGTGAGTGAGGGAGAGGAGGCTGCACAGGCCTGGGTGAGGAAGGGCCACTGGAGAGCAACTGCTGTATTCAGTGAATCTGTCAGGCCTGGGGTGTACCCCAGGATGGCTTCTGTGGGAAGGGGATGCCTGTGGCCAGTGCAAACGGGTCTCAGAGGGCCAGGGAGAGCTTCATCTAGGGATGGACTCATTTTGTCCTCACATTTTGTCCTGGTTTTTGTGTGATCGCTGCTTGTACCCATTCCCTGGGGAGAATGGAAGTGCTCGGGCACTGAGATCATTTGTGAAGTTTGGCTGTACACTGAGGACTGAAACCCACTTGGGTTTTTGGTGGAGAAGGGGGTGATGTCCCCCCCCCCGGAGGCCTCCCGCGCTTCCTGGTGACGTAACGGTCTCTCTCTTTCCCCAAGGAAAAGCATACTCCCTCCCTCCGCCCTCCTAGCCCTTTTGTTGGCCTGGGAAATGAAGGGACTCAGTCTGGTACCTTGAAATATCCATTTATTTGTAAGTTCTGCATTCCTCTTCTCTTTTCTTACAGTCTGGATATGGGCTTCCTCTTCAGGACTTCAGCCTTAGCACCACGGGTGCGCACCCCTCTCCATGCCAAGGCAGGGTAGCGTAGCGGTGACCCACCGAACGTCCCTTTTACGCATGACGGTGTGCTAGTAACGGTGGCAGTAGCTGGGCAGGGAAACCCATCCCAGGGAGCAAAACCAGCAGCCACGGGGCATCCAGGGCTGCGCTCCGTGAGCAGAGTCAGGACTGTGCTCGCGCAACCCAACGCGAAGACTTTGTTCTCCCGTTGAAAGAGCGCCGCTCTCCATATTTCGTTAAATCCATGCTAATTGACAGGTCTTCTGCCTTCTCTGAAGGCTCTCAACATTCAGTTGAAGAGTCCCAAGAGTTGGGAGCTGAGGTAGTTGAGCACAGATCATTTCTTCACGCCGCTGGGGGAAATACTTCTTCTTAACTTCTTTTCTGAAATTCTCTCCGAACAGACTGTGTACGCTTTGCCCACCATTGCTTTTGCGTTTGTGTGCCACCCGTCAGTCCTCCCGATCTACAGCGAACTTAAAGAGTAAGCCTTTCTCTTTCTTTTTTTCCAGTTAATTGTTTTGCACCACTTTACATGGAAAATGTTAGTGCAGAGGTGCTCTGAGTCATTCCTGCCATTTGGAGGAAATGTGCTTTAATAATGCCCAACAAGCCAATGAGCGTGGCTGTCAGCTAGGAAATCTGGCCTCCCCAGCGTGCCGCTGGGACGGGGTGAGGGAGGTGGAGGATAATGCAATACTTTGGGAGTTTTCTCTGGACGTACACGGCAGCCTGGGGAGAGCCCAGTTGTGCCAGTCGCTATTTGGCACAGGAGAGAGGCGTGTGTTCAGCTAACAGCATTTGTTCCAGTGCAGCTACAAATCTGTTGCGGTACCAGGAAAAAAAAGTACTTTCAGCCTCGCCTGTACTAAAAGACCTTTGCGGGTACCGCTGTCTCACCGACAGCTCCGACTGGGCAGGGCTGTGGGGAGCTGGAGGCCAGCCCTGCTGCGACATCGCGGGCAGCCCTGGGGGGCTGCAGTGGGGTCCTGGGCCACGGGGGGAGCCCCAGGGGAGAGGTCGGGATCAGTGAGATCCACGGGTATCCTCAGGTCCGGCCATTTGCTGGGTGCTTTGAGTTTCAAGTGACTTCAGCAGGTTCCTGTGTGGATTTAAAGGTCTTAAGTTTAAGTACTGAAGTGTGAATATTTCAGAACAAATATCTAAAGATGAAATGTCTACACTTACCTATTTTACAGATCTACAGTGGTCTGCGTACATTCATTATTTCTACCCATGGGGACACAAATGTTTCT
Source organism: Cariama cristata (assembly GCF_000690535.1). Lineage (NCBI taxonomy): Eukaryota > Metazoa > Chordata > Aves > Cariamiformes > Cariamidae > Cariama > Cariama cristata. The sequence continues at coordinate 35,210 of NW_009636364.1, read as the reverse complement.
CTGCAAACTTTCAGAATGTTGGGTTTTTCCTCCTCTGTGGAAAGAGAAAAAATACTCTTCCTTTATTTTGACCTTTTAATTTAATTACCAAAGTGTTTAAGGGCCAGCCCTCTCCACTCGGCTTCACTCTTTGCTCTGTTGAAGCGGGTACGGCCGGAGAGCAGAGCCGCAGGGCGGACCCACCATTTCTTGACTGAAGCCCCAAGCGGGGTCCGTTTCCCCAGTCCTTCTCTTCCTTGTGCAGCTGTCAATGAATGCCTGTTCTAAATGAAAATGCATTCATGAGTCTCCCCAGAGTTACTATGTTTATGAAAAGACATAATACATTTGTAAACAGCTATTGAAAAATCCAACCCAACCATTTTTATGTGTTCTGTTTTTCTTCTTTCTCCAGTCGTTCACAGAAAAAAATGCAGTTGGTTTCAAATATCTCATTTTTTGCGATGTTTGTGATGTACTTTATGACTGCCATATTTGGCTATTTGACTTTCTACGGTAAGTATGCAGTTCTTTACTGATCAAAGTAGAAAGGGAATACATGTGAAATCAAAAGCATATCCTAGCTGGAAAGGAAAGTCCCATCCACTTATATTAAAATACTTTTTCAAATTATTTTCCTTCAAGTTTTGATATTGAAGGTACAAATCCTTTCCTCCTTTTCCCCTTTGGATGAAAAGCACAAGTGAAAGTATTATTTGCAAAAGGCATATTCAAAATTTGGGGGAGAGATTTAACAGAATTGGGGATTAGCTGGGCCCCACTAAGGTTTTCATTCTGAGGTCCTCGCCTGAATGTTGTGTACATTGGTAATGACCGAAGCATGCATATCTGCCTAAAACGAGACAGATTTGAGAGCAGGTCCTAGGAAACGAGTATCAAATCAGCCATCACAGCTTTTTCATTTTCTTATTGACGCTTTCGTCATGGAGGTGAAGGACCAAATGTTTTCCCTGTATCCCTAGAGCTGACCCCTTCAGGTCTTGGTTAAATCAACTGGCAGTGAAAGCGGGGAAGCTTAGAGTGTTGTCCCAGCTCAGCCACAAAAGGATGGTTATTTAACTGTTTGAGACTTCCACCCTGTCTCTTTTCATGCATATCAATTCACTTAAAGAAGCAAACAAATTATGTTGTATCGCTACAGGATACAACACCTATGCCCTAAAGGCACAATTATTAAGGAAAGTAGGATAAAATACGAATGTTGCCCAGGAAGCTACTCCCATGTTCCAGTATAATGGGAATGTTGAAAAGTAGAGTCTTTTTCCATGGACCCGTAAGGGGTTACAAGACAGATGACAAAGCTGATGTTTGCCTTTTACCTCAGAGTGACCAAACGGTCGCCGCTCTCCTCCACCCTATCCCAAGTGACATTTTTCTTACCATCTCCTCATTCATGATAACCGTTCCTGGTGAGCCACATGTTGCGAGAGAAAGAAAATAAATAAATACGAAATCTGGCATGTTTATTTTTTTCAAAGGTGCACCTCTCTCACATTTGTTTTCTCAGGCTCTCATTCTGACTATGAGGCCTTGAGTCTGCATGCCTTGAAGTAACTTGAGGTCATCTGTTCTAACGTTCCCAATAAAACCGCAAACGCGCTGCAAGTGACAACAGCGACAGCCGTTCTCATCCAACTGCTCCCGTCTAACACATTTTCATAGAAATGCATCAAGTTAGCAGCCCCGGGGAGCAAGTGGGTGTAAATCAGCATGGACCCCTTCGCTTTGGCAGGGAGGAGATTCTGATGTGATTGCCCCAGGGATCTGAGGAGGCAGATCCGTGGCGCTCCTCTCTGGGAATCTCCCACACCCCTCAAGGACGAGGGTCTGGAGTCCGTGGAGGAGGTAGGGGCTGCGTCCTTCTGGCCCTCCCGAGGGGGAATGGCGGAGGAATCCCTGGGGGGGGGTCTCGTGTGCCTCTCCCCACGTCAGGCCTCTCCCCGCTGCCCAGCGCCCCGAGCCGGCGGGTGGAGGCTGCGTGGCTCCGCCGGGGCCTCTGCGAGGGTCAGTGCCCTGACAGGCAGCAAGAAAGACACCGAGGGAATATAAAATTCCTCCACTTTGAACCTTCTTCCCCTCGAGACTGGCATATGTTGGCTTACAGTTTTCTAACCCTCTTCTCTACCCACACCTGGGTAAGAACAGCATTTTTATTGTGGCCATTTCTCCTTTACGCCAATAGTACTTTGTCTGTTTGCTGTGTTCTCAAAAGTGTTGCAGTGATGACTATATTTACATTGCAGAATTACAGAAAAGAGGTGTTTTTCTTCCCCTAAAAGGTCACACTGTGGTTGGGCTCTGTGGTGTATCTAGCTGAAAGGAAAACAGACCTTCAACTGTAAGCCCTGCCCTTCACTTCCTACCTGGCTGCAGTCCGTGAGCGGGACAGAAGTTGCAGTCTGTGCTTGCAGGAGCAGAGTAAGCTCTGTGTCGCAGAAGCTGTGCATGTGCCCGGCTTGAAAACCCCACTCCTAATCTGCAGGGAGGTGGGAGAGCGTTTTCTTTCTCCTGGTGGGGATTCAAGCACTGCGTAGGTGGTGTTGACCCGTGGTCTCTCCCCAGAAGGGTGTCCTGGGGGGGGAGCACAGGCATTTCGCCGCAGGACAGGTCCCTCTGCCTCCAGGAATAGATGAGGTTTTACCAAGTGCCAAAGATTTTAAATTGGACGTCACCACCGAGTTCCCTTTAAGGACTTTGGTTTCAGAGCTGTTATGTTTTACCACCAGCTTTCTAAGATTACCAGGCAGAAGTAAAGCATGAACCTAAAAAGGGGCAGCGAGTATGTTTTGTGAGCCGTCCCCTTAGGTTATTGCTCCTAGATATGTAAAAGTTACAGAGCAAACACGTGGGTCCCTCAGCGGCTTCGCTTTCCTGTTGGTTAGCGCACACAGACCCGCTCTGCACTATTTATCACAGCGTCAAGGAAACATTTTTGCTAGAGGTCGTCTTAAAATATCACCAGCACCTCCCCATTAGCTCCCCCCTCGCCACTCCCCCCCCCCA
>NW_009636364.1:27466-32176 GCF_000690535.1 Cariama cristata | reverse complement strand
TGGGTGCTGGGGCCACGGGCCGGCGTGGGGCTGAGCTGCAGGCACTGCTTGGGGGGGGGCAGCTTCAAGAGAAAAAACCCATCAGGGATTTGAGTGCAAATGTCAGAGCCTCGCACTGAGAGCTGACCCAAGCTGGGCTTTGTTCTTGGTTGAGAACAGGGGCACTGCTTTTAGCTGGGAGGTTTTTTTTGCTCTTTAGACTAATTTAGCTCAAACCCATGTAGTTTATATTAAGTTCAGTGCATGTGATTATTTTTATATCGTTTGAAACTTAAAAAAAAAAAAAAAAAGCCCACGGAACCAATTAGAAATAGCTTATTTCACTTTACTTATTTTTTTATATATGTATATATGTAAGCAAGCTTTCGTGTATGTCTCACTGTTGTCTTCCCTACAGTGAAAATTACCTTAGACTTAGGCATGTGCTGTCTTGAATTAGGACACATTCCTAAATCAGGCCTCCAAAGGATTAATCTGGAATAATGGGATCATTAGGATTTGGTTCAAAGCGCTGTTTTAACTCAAGAATGTTTCATTCCACACTCTTTTGTTTGCAGATAAATCACTTGTTGTTCAAGAAGGCTGTTGTTAAGCAATGATTTTTGTGAACGAATTGCCTGTCTGCCAGAACACTTATCTTACTGTCTTTTCCGTAGACAATGTGCAGTCAGATCTGCTTCACAAGTACCAGAGCAAAGCTGACATCCTCATCCTGACCGTGCGCTTGGCTGTGATCGTTGCGGTGATACTCACGGTGCCGGTGCTGTTTTTCACTGTAAGTAAAAAGCTCGACGTGGTTTGGAAGTCGGTAAGGGCTGTACACGGTGCGTTTCTTCAAACCGCAGTCTGGCAGTTGCCGAGACAGCGACGCTGCAGCTACAAAAAGAGCTCGAGCTTGGATCAGTCTTTTCCCACACCAGACTCCCACTAACTTCTGGAGAGTTTCTCCCTGCAGGAAATAAATTACTCGTGTTTGGTCTTAAATCTATTTTAAATTGAATCCACAAGGGCCCTCTCTTACTTCACATTACTTCACTGGAGCAGGCTCAGAGGTGAAGTTCATTTCTAAGTGCCAAAGGATCCCAAAAGGCCTGTTAGAAAGAGAGGAATATGTTACTGCAGATGCATGTATACCTACAGTTTTGAAATACCAAATTAATTTTAAGGATTATTTCAAAGGACATTACATTGGAGACCCCAAAATTTCTGATGGATGTATGCAGTGCTTGTTGCCGCATGAAGAAGCAGATAAAATAAACATGAGAAGCTTTGAATTGGCTTATAGACTATTCCTGACAGACAACTCTCTCTCTCTTCCTACAGGTGCGTTCATCATTATTTGAGCTGGCTAGAAAAACAAAATTTGACTTACGCCGCCATGTTTTGGTTACTTTTGTTCTTTTGGTTATCATCAACCTGTTAGTCATTTTTATCCCAACCATGAAGGATATTTTCGGAGTTGTAGGTACAGTGTCCCGGTTTTGTACTACTAATAAAAACCTGTTGCTAATCAGCAACACAATAATTAGCTGTTGCTGACAGCTAACAAAACTTATTTATTTGAATTTTTCAGGGGTCACTTCTGCCAATATGCTGATTTTCATTCTGCCTTCATCGTTGTATTTAAAAATTACACAGCAGGATGGATCCAAGTTGACCCAGAGGATTTGGGTACGCATTCCTTTCCCATCAACGCAACGCTTTCGTCTTGTCATTCCTTATCATGTGCTAGGGGCAAAGCGTACTTAATCTGAACATACGTGTGAGCTTCATGACCTTGCTTTCCCTCGTTGCTTCAGTCCATGGGCAGCCGTGCTTGCCCTTCTCCTTTGCTTATTCGGGGGTCTCCCAGCAGAGGGGCCGTACCAGGCAGGGCATCTCCTGTTCTGGGGGGCGAGGGGCCCTTCCCCTGCCTGGCAAGCGGCAGCTCTGCAAGCAGCCGTAGTTGGGGCAGGGTGCGGGTACCTCTCCAGCCCGCTCCAGCAAACCTTTCAGCCCAGGAAGCTTTCTGCGTTTCAGTGTGTTGATCCAGAAAGCGTGCAAAGCGCTCCATTTGTGGTATTCCTTGTGGTTTTAATGGACCCGAGTCAGACGTAGGGTGCTTCCGCCAGAAGCAGCCAGCTGAAATGTTAGCCCTTTGGCATGCATGAGCTGATGGGAATGGGCCTTGGAAAAAGAGGCCCCGTGAGCCCCAGAAAAAGCTGCAGCTGAAAAGACACAACACCCCTGTGTATTCCCAGTCTAACAGCGCATGCGCTGGAAGCATTGTACGGTCAGACCTTCCTGCTCTGAGCAGATGGGCAGGAAACCTGTGTTTCACTTGTGGCTCCATCCACAGACCCCAAGATAAAAGGGCTGAACTTCGATGGACACATATCTGATGGGAAGAGTATACTTATTTCCGTGAGGCTTTGGAAAGAGCAGAGCTGATCGGTCCTAAAAACAGACTCACTTAATCCTCTTTAGGGATGATCGGAGTTTAAGAAGTGAACTGAAAAGAGAAAAAAATTGGGTTTGGTGTTGTAATGACGCTAATCTGTTTAATTATCTATGGATCTTGTCTTTACCAGAAGTGCTATCCCATTTTAGCTGATAGCTTTGATACATCACCTTGTAAACCTCCTTAAGAGGAGAAGTTAACATACTTGAATTAAGTGTCTTTTCTTTTTATTCATTAATTTTCTCTCCTGTTTGTTCCAGGCTTCTCTTTTCTTGGCGCTGGGGATAATGTTTTCCCTAGTGAGCATTCCCTTGGTCATCTATGACTGGGTACAATCAGGAGGCAGTGCCGAAGGCCACTGAAGTTCACCTCCTTCTGAAAAGAAGACGCCCTTGTTTGCTACACACCAAAATCGCAACCATCCGTTCTGTTATCTATTCCATCTTTTGTGAGTTTACTCAATTCAAATCCAAATAATGATTATCCAGTACTGAAAAGACTGTTATGGGTGTATTTTCTTGCAGAAAACAGACCCATTTTTCCAACAGGCATATCATTCTGTCCCCCGATACTGAGTTATCAGATCAGTGCTAAGTCTGTGTTAATTGTCTGTGAGACTATATAGAGCGTTGCTCATAGGAGTTCGACACAATTAATTTGTTTCCCCTCTTCCACCCATAAATTGCATTGTTCCGTTATGATCCTTAGCCCTTCAGCCATAAGCTCTGTTCCTTTAAGGCAGCAGCGCCTATTGTTACCAGTCCCAATGGGAGTGATGTCAGTTCACACCCTTTTAGCCAAAACTCTGCTCTCCAATTGTACCCATCCATCTTGTTGGTTTGTTTGTTTGTTCTGTTGCTGTTTCATACACCTTTTGCCTCACTGAGTTAAGCGTAGCATTCTGGAGACGGGCATGAAAAGCACCATGGGCACATAAATGAGGGTTGTGTAAGTGTAGGTCCTAAATCTGGTGCTTCTCTCTGATGTTGCGGTGGGGGAGTCAGCCCCAGGGCTTGGCCCTCTCCTGGCTTTGGGGAACAGACCTGTGTGTGCGTGTGTGTGCCTTCGTGACGGGGTGCAGGGAGCAGAAGGATGCCCACCACCACCAGCCACTGTTCCCCTGGCACCCTTCAGTTGGAGCCTGACCCCAAACCATGAGTGCTTGAGCCTGAAGAGAGGCAGACGCTTGGAGATTTCCGGAGGAAGTCTGCGTTTTCTTCAGCATTAAACTTTACTAATGCCCCACCTCTCTCAGAAAAAAAAAATACCAAGCTCCAGTTTTATCAAAACCTACGCATTTATTCATACCTCATGCCTTTTCTGTTCTGGGATTCATGTGTACATACCTTGTAGACACTGGCTCCTCTCTTGTGTCTTATCCTTCTCCCACTAAAGCCAGGGGTGCTTTTGACGGCAGCAGGAGCAGGATTCAACTCACCCCGACAAACTACTGGATTTCTAATGGCAATTGAAATCTAACATTTCTTTAAACAAACAAATACTTTTTATATTTGAAATGTTTCATTTACATTTCTCATCAATTCTCCATAACAAAGAAAAGACATTCAATGACTACTAGCAGAAACACACTAACTTGCCTTTGGTGTCCACAAAATAAGCATTTGCCTAATGCCTTATAGCTGGTGTAGAGAACTGCTCGTAGAGACTCAAATGTTAAGCAGGTTATCGTTAACCATCCTGAGCAGACATCTTCTATTAGCGCACTGCCAGCAGCATAAAACGTGTCCACTTTCTCTCATTCACCACGTGAGCTAAAAAGTATCTCAAAATATGAACCCAGCTCCCACTGAAAGAACCGATGGCTCAAGGGAGCCCCGCTTCACGCCCAAGGGCTGAGCGATGCCCTCGAGCCGTACCCGTCAGTATGCAGTGACCCTCTCATTCCCAGTAGCCGGTTCATTGCCGACTCCCATTGTAACTGTGGAAGGAGACTGTCATCAGCTGCAGGGAACCTGTCATTGCGGCTTCCTCTTTTGAAGGTTAGGGATGGAGAATTTGGGCTCTTGGGATTTCTGTGAGCTATTGAATTACCTCAGTTGCCATTGCCCTTGTCCTACACAGCTTGACGTCACTGAGAACTGAGACCCCAGACCACTTCTCAGCACCTTGAAAGTTGGGTTCTAAGGGTGACATCCAGAGAGGTTAGTTTGAGGCCTTCCTTGGAATTTGGACATCGAGATGCAGAGCGTTCATGCTGCAGAAACTAAGCCTACTGAACCCAGGCTTCTAGATCTGTACCTCAGCCCAGG
>NW_009636364.1:11946-27435 GCF_000690535.1 Cariama cristata | reverse complement strand
CTGCCGATACTCCACTGTGATCCATTGTGATCCAGAAATGAGGCCGAGCGGACTCCGCAGGCTGCCCAAGCCCTCGGAGCAGCCCAGCAGCAAGAACAACACTGGAAGCCTCCTCCCTCCGAGCAAAATGACCTGCTAGACTGCAGAGCGGGGTTCTCTTCTGCCTTCCCCCTGGCCCCTCAGACCTTCACCCACGGGCTCCCAGCAAGGTCTCTGGTGTGGAGCCTTTCCTCCCAAGCACCCCCAGCCCAACATTTCACACAACAGACCGCTGAGCTTCCCGGGACCCCCCAGCTAAGGTCGCTGGTGCTGTCCTGGGGCTGCTGTCCAACCCTCGCTTGCGATGGAGCGGGTCACCAGTTCTCTCTGCGCTCTCTCCTTACGAGACTGATCCCTGCCCTTATTCACAGAGAAATCCATACCATAGCCTACGAGCCCAGGCGCTAGTCAAGCTCTGGAGAGAAGAACCAGTGCTTGGTTCCTGTCTCCTGGCAGCTTGTTTCAAGCATCTTCCCAGCTCAGGATGTACATTTGTGGCTCCCCTTTCGCAGGTGCCCAGCCCTCCCTGCTCACTGCAGCAGCAGCCCAGCAGCCCTTTTTGTTCTCTGACTCCGCTTGCTGGGGTCACATTTCAGGTTTTGAGGTGCCTTATAACCTCTCTGGATCTCATCCTATAAAACCTAACTCAGACCTGAGAATGTTGTACAGTGTTATCCTCAAGATGCTCCAGGGCTCTCCTGCTTTCCTCCCCCTTTTATCCTTTTTCTACTGCTGAGTAATGAGCAGTGCAGCTCTGTGCACGGGGGCGTTGCAAGAGAGGAGATCCTGGGAGCGACTTTCAAGTACCCAGGTATGAGCTAGAGGTCTGATCTGCTGCACAGGGTCCCAGCACAGTCGCAACTGTGACATCTCCCTCCCACTCCCCCCCAGACAGTCTGTAGTCTCTTTAAAATACCAAACATTGAGTTTTGGCACCCAGCTTCCTTCCACTTGAAGGGCTGTCGGGTGACTCATTGCTCCTTGCATCTTCCCAAATCTCCTCCATCACCATCCTTCTCTCTCCTCTTTGCTACTCTGCCTTCTTTTTCCCAGTTCATTTGTATAGTGGAGTTTTACTAGATAAATAGGGAGAAGAATGAGCTGGATGTGTGCATAGAGTGAAATTACCCAAGGTACTGGACCACCAAAACATATCTTAGATACTGAAAAATAGATATCCAAAATAGTGAGTCTTTAAACAGACTTTGTTTCTGGGTCTCTGAAAAAAAAAGAGGTAGTTTTGCTTAGATGGATTTACTGGCATCGTATTTATAGATATTTATGGAAAAGAATCATGTGTTTATAGATGTCTGTGGTAATGAACGTGAAATAACGTGCTTTTTATTTTCTCATCAGGTTTATACATTCTTAACAGAATGCAATAGACCCTGCTGTAACTGTCAACATCAGTGATGGATGACAATATTTGTATGAGGTTATCTGTAAAATGTACTGCTGTTATTCAGTTCATTTGGAATAGTGAACTTGTAGCCAACGATGTACAAGTCCCACATTTTAGCTAGGATTTTAAGAGCACAGTAAAATGCTGTAGGAGTTTCTCTGTTGTTAATAGGATCCAGAGTACCGTATCTACTTAGTAGGTGGTAGCATGCTTTCTTTTCATAGAGAGTTTATCGCTATTGTGAGCACTGCAAATGTTATAGACTGGATGCAAAAATTGCTCCTAATAACTACAACAAAATATTTTAAAAGTCTCATTTGCATAATAGTCACAATTGAGTGGTGAGGGACACGGAAGGACTAATTAGAAGGAGGGGCTCCTGATAAGATTGTAGGAGTTAATCCTACACTCAGCAGACGGCCTTGCTGCCTCTCCTAGTCCACAGCACATTGCAAAGAAAATAGTTGTGAGTTTAAGGCACCCTTAGGGTTGCAGGGTACAGCTGCCCTTCTCTGTCCGACGGTAAACGCCGAGTGAGTGAAACAGGACGTTGTTCCTTGGGAACAGTGTCTGGGGAGCTGTGACCTCTCTGGGTGACGCTCGCTGCCGGTCGGAGGGCCAACGCCAAATCCGTGCGCCGACACAGACCTTTCATAGGGCTCACACAGACCGAGTGGTACCTGGCCCGTGTGCGGGCCCAAGGCAGATGGGCCGATCTCATCCTGCGCCATCAGGAATGGGGATGCCCAGCCGCTCCCGAGGGCTGCTTTCCTGAGCCACATAGTGACCCCATAGCTTGTGCTCCTCTTGAAAGAGCTCACACGTGCAAATGCCGGCCGGGTGATACGCAGGTTGTGGCTGTACATCTGCCTTACAATGCGTAAGCACCACAACGCGCTCTGATAGCGAGTATTAACAGAAACAATGAATGGTGTATCTACTTTATCTTTAAATGGATACGTTTCCTTGCTTGAACCTTACATTAAGGCTAAAGAGCATCTTGGTCAAACAGAACCCTTTCCATGTGGTGGTGTCCCACCGTCCCACCCCAGTGCCTGCAGGAGGAAGGCACAGCAGAATGTACTCAGCTCCATCTGCAGCTCCACGAGATGGCTTTATTGCCTGGTGCCAGGGTGCTTGCTTAAACAATTCCCCGGAGCCCCTGGCATCAGGAAAAAATCCTTATTTCCTATAACTTGCATAAAGAATGTTTTATTTGTATGTAATGTAAGGATTTCTGTAACAAACTGTGAAAAAAAAAAAAGGTAATGAATTAATAAATAGTACAGGGGTGGAAAGGTCTAGAATTCACAAATTGTACACATGCCTATGTTTCTGAAGACAAATCTATGCAGTTGTGTTGGATTGTAGGAAATTTCATTTTTATGTACATATATATATTGTAAATAGGATGCTGTATATTTTTGCAGTTGTTTATCCCCTATGATATAGAAGTGTTGCAATAGGCTCTGCATACTAAGAATAATTTTAATAGAAATACAAATACTTTAGCTTCTGCCTTAGCAAAATATATATCCTTTCCTTTCTCCCAAGAGTTCACAAGTTAAATCCTGAACTTGAAATTATAATTACGTCGCTAATGTAACAAGAAAAAAAAGAAATAACAGGTCCAGTGAAGTTGCTAGGGTTAATTCCAGTGCATGACTCCCAGTTTTCTCAACAGCGAGCTAGCCAGTCTTCCTGCCAGGGAAAAGCTCTCCCCTTTGGTACCCAGGTACCTGTTACCTCCTCAGCTGCGGCCAGGTCGGGGTGAGGTGCTGAAAAGGCTTTATGCAGAAACCAAAGCAAAGTGCAGCCCGCAATTTGACCCAGGATTATGCCGTGTTGTATCCAGGCATGTATTTACCCAACTAGTACAAACAGAAGTCAGGGCGGCACTTCTGCATTTCCATTTTCAGCCACCAGAAATGCCTGTAGCTCAGAAAAAAAAAAGTGCTACAAGCCTGGGGTGGGCAGCAAGCAGAGCAATCCGTGCCGTTCCTAGCCCACCCCCTTCCCGCAGAGTCCTGCGGCTGCTCCTCCGCCGCAGCCCCGGGCACGCTGCTCTCCCACGACCAAAGCACTGAGAGCATCCCCGGCCAGGGGCTGCCTGCACATCCCACCCTGGGAGCGGGCAGAGGCCAGGATTTTGGTCACAGGATAGCTGTGTGTCCGGGGGCGAGGATGAAGGGAGGGGAGGGTTGTGTATGTCCTGAGAGTGCCTCCCTCGAGAGCCTTGCGTAGACTTGCTTGCTGGTAAAGCACGGAAACATGTTTCTTCAGGATTGCTGAAAAAATGGGAGGTTGAGAAAGGCATCTAAAAATAATTGTATTTTTTTTCCCATGTTTACTTTATGGTCTTGGATGAAAATGAAATGATGTTTGCTTTCACCGTGAGCACAAATTTGAGGAAAAAAACCTATATGCAGTCACTTCTGCAGGGCTTTTCAAATTAATGCAAGTATACGATTTGTTTTCAGTGTTATAGCCAACTAAATATAAACTGTAAAGGTATTTTTCCAGAATACTTGAACTTCAGCTTGTTTATAGAAACCTGTTTGTAGTGTCCCAAGGTATGTTAAGGCTCACCCAGATCCAGTACAAACAATACCGTTTGAATGATGTACGCTTGATACGAGTTCGTCTCTAATATTGTTGAAGTGAGTAATTGGTAATATTTTGCTCCTGCTAACGTCACCATACTTTGTGCTGCTCATATCCAAATAAATGATGCAGTTTTTCACTTTCTGTGTGTAAATAAAAAAATGTATTAAGTTCTATCTCTCTGTTACCTCTATAGTTTTTAAACATTAAAATTACGATCTAAAATAATGTTGGGGCCATACTCATTCTTTCAAAGAGATGACCTTATACCATTATAACGCCTTAAACAGCATGTGCTCCCCACCCTTCGGCAAGTATTTTCAGTGAACTCGGAGCATGAAGCTCTTGCCCAGCCAACTATATTAGACACGGTGCAGCATGGAGAGCAAAACATCAACAGCTAGCTATGGAGCATTACTGTAAAGTTCCCGGTACATTTGAGAGGGACCTGAAGCCAGGATGTACGGTCACCACAGAGGGGGTTGCTGAAGATGACAGCGTTTCTCAAGCCCAGTGCTTGTTGCTGCCTGCTCCCTGAGGACCGTCCGAGTGCTTACCAGCTCTCTCAGGGTCGGGTCGGGCAGTTTAGCTTTCAGGGGTGCTGTTAGAGATGGGTTTGAGTTCAGGTGCCAAACTGGTGCCTGGGGGGGCTAAACCCCTGCCGTACCTTCTCTGCTACGGAAGCAGAAGCCTTTAGTGGATGGATGAGGAGGACACTGAAGACAGTAGTGTCTTAAGCATGCCCAGCTAGATCTGCCAGAGTGTCTCTGTCAAAGCCTTAGAGGGTCTGGAAAATGCTAACTTTTTGCCTTTGACCACTCCTTTGACTAGCGCTCAGGTTGTAGTGATCGCTTACAAAAAGACCTCTTGGCCAGAGCCCCAGCCGTAGGACTGAAGAGCTTGCTTGACTGAACAGGATGAGTACCGCCAAGACCTCGGTGGCACAGCTCCCCAGGCCCCTCCGCAGGGGAGGTGACGGCAGGATTTAGGTGTCAGAGGATCGTTGGCAAGCCTTTGCCCCGTCCCCAAGCCCAAGGAAACGTCTCGAAGCCAGAATCCTGGGTGCGCAGAGGTACGAGCTTCTGCACTGACCTGGTCTAATCGCCTCTCCTTTTTGGGGTACCATTTGCACCCACTTCTCTACCCAGCCAAGCTTAATCATCCCATAGCCAGGCCTTAAGACATAGGAACATGGGCTGTGGAGCAGAGGAAAAAAGAGGAGAAGCTATAGTTCTTTTTTTTGCCTTGCTTGCAGAGATGACAACAAACATCTGTTGCCTTCTGCAGTGTGGTCTGACAGCTTCACCTGAAGCTCACCTAAAACCATGCAGCCAAAGGAAAAAACACCAACCTCTTTTTCCAGCCACACACGTCTACCTTGGCTTGGCATGGTCTTCTTGTACCCCCAGAGCCAGCCAGATCTCCGAGTCCATCTGACCAGTCCCTGCTTGGGGGTGGAAAAAAAAGGGAAATTACCATTTCCCTGAGCAAGGGATGGAGCTGTGTCTGAAGGAAGAGATTCCCCCTTACAGTTCAAGTGGGGTCTTAGTTTGACTTAAGTTCATGTGAAATTGCAGTTAGTCTTCAGCCTGAAGCCCAAATTCAGGCCACTGTTAAGATGTCTTACTCCCCACTATGCCAAGAGCTGGCAGTAAGCACTCATTGCCAGCTTTAAGTGTGGAGAAAGCAGAGATGGCAGGAGCAGGGACAAGCGAGAAGTCCACTTCCAAGCCTTTCTAGCCACAAACCCATGATAAACTGAACGTGGGCTTCGCTTCTTACACCCTGTTCTCCTCAGACCCAGCAGCCCCATTCGCTTTGCAGGAGGTTGTGTTAGCAACCTCTGGCTGAAATACTGACTTCTTAACACACATCCCGGTGCGGTTAGACAGAAGTTTTCAGGCAGCCTGGCATCTGTGTTTTGCAAATATTAAGTGCCATGCATTTCTCTTTCAACTTACAGAAAGTGGAGACTCTTAAAGCTGTTGGTGTTACACTGCTAAATGCCACGGGGCTGCTGGCTTAGCGTGCCTCAGCCTCGCCGCGGCTCACTGTTGAAAAACGTGAGGTTATTGAGAGCCTTGGGAAAAGGTGTCGTCTGGCCGAGACTTAGACAACAGGGTTAGGAAAGTGAACTGCGAGGGGCTGGGGTGGCAGAGGCCAGCCCTGTCTGAGGGCCAATCTGCAGAGCAAAGCCACCGGGTGAGGCTGATGGTGGTGCCTGGCCGACTGCCGCCCTCCTTGAGATCCCCGTGCTACGGGCCCACGGAGGCTGCTGCCCTGGAGAAACGGAGGGAAGCCTGTCATCAACGGGAGTCAGAACGTACCCCGGAGACAAGAACCACATCCCCTCCTTGGAAAATGCCACCTGCCTCGAAGTCTCGGGTCCTTTTCCCAGAGGTAACCAGCTCCCCCTCCTCCCGCCTGCTACGTCCCCTTCGGACAGTGTTTGCCCAGTGGTCGGCAAACCTTAACCACTGTCCTCTTGCCCGTTATGAAAAGCTGGTGACATTCACCTAGTTTTTGGTGGCGATCGTAACCTTTGAATGTACCAGGCACCGACCATGCCCATGACATGCTCCCGTGGGCTCTTCCTTCCAGGACACCTTTCGGGACCCGTGCTCAGCTAAGTTCCCAAAAGCGACTCTTTCCAAACCCCGTTGCTTTCCCAGCAGTGCTCGCTCCACGTAAGCTTTGCAACAGCCGGACCATCCCCGTTACCGCCGGTTACAGACCTGCCCCACAGCCCAGGCAAAGCCGCCGGCTCCTCGCACCTCACTTAGGAGGGGTTTGCTCAACCATTCCCCTCGCACAGCACTGGATGGCAACAACCCTCACGCCGAGGTGTTTGACAGCGGTTAGAGGTGAAAACCAAGTACCAGATGCCGGAGCATCCATGGTTGCCGTTTCCCCTCTCCGGGCTGGTGCCGTGAGCTGGTGCCGGCGAGCAGCCGACGAGGATGAGCAGAGGAAGTCCGTTGGCCAGAGACCTGCCCAGCCGCCAGGACCAGCCCTCCGCCGCTCCCGGGCGGGCAGCCTGCCGCAGAGATGCTCGGCAGCACCGCTGCAGGAGCCAAGTGCATCCAGGATAAAACAGCAGTTGTTCTAGCCCGGGTAATTATAAGGGAGCGTAGCAGAGTTAGGCGCCAAGGTATCGGGAAGTGTTATGATAACAAAGAAACTCATGAAGAGGGTGGAGAAATTTTTATGACGTGAGATCAGATTAATGACCTGTACAACGGCTGCAGTAAAAACAGCAGCATACAGATGCTACAACATTTGTAGAACACATTTCTTCAAACCATAACCAAAGCCTATAATTTACTAGGCTGTTAAAAAAAAAAAAGAAAAAAAAGAAAATTATACGTTCACTGACAAAGCCAGTTCTCGCAGACTCTGAAGTCTCCTCGGGCTTGGTGCAGGCAACGGTTCCCACTAGTATTTCTTACATGAAAGCTGGATCTCCTATTAATTTTCAGATACCGTTTGTAGATAATCAGAGAAGTACCAGATGCTGCAGAAACAACTTCCCTGACATAACAAGGAATTATATATCTCTTGCAATTAGATCATCGTAAAATGAAAGGAGAACAGGCATCAGCCTGCCACTCTCGCATCCAGTGGCATTTAAACAATGAGTGCCGTCTCTGTTACTACTGCTGGCAGGCCTCCAGCAGCACTTGGAAAAGGCAGCGTGGCCTCCCTGTAAATTGATAAACAATCTTGTGGAGCAACAGGCTCAGGAACATTCAAGCCTTTGTTAAATTTTGACTCGAGTGGAGCACTAATTGGCATCTTTCCGGGCGGAACAAACAGGGTCAACTTCTCCGCTTTCCAGAGGCAGCTCATTTTAACCAGAACCCACAGTCCCCACAGTTAATGGAATAAAAACCAGGAATGCGGGTACTAAGAGAAGCAGAAGTTATTTGTTTTCTTAAAGAGTTCTGGTAGTGAAACAATCAAACTCGGTTGACAAAAATGCCTGAATAACCGAGTCCTCGCTGTGCTGATGGCTTCAACACACACTCGGTATCACTACAAAAGCAGACGTGTCGTCTTCTCACGGGACGCTGATTTCCTAGAGCAAGATGTGATCGCTGGCTGTACCATTCAGGGCCAATCGAACCCAGAGAGGGGATGATATCCTCACCTCTGCTCTGGGCCAAGGAATAAAGAATGGCCTGAAATCTTTCGTAGAGGGCTGCCGGTGCCCGCCAAGCAGCAGATGCACCCCAGGCAGTTGGCAAATGCTAAAGCACTGAGCAAGTGGGGTGGCTCTGCAACGCGCCAGGCAAACACATCACCAACACCTGGACTTCTCTGGGGACAATCTCACTATCCTAAAAGAGAGGGCGATGATAAATCAGTTCATTCAAGTAAGAACATCTCTATATTTACATTACAACCCTCTATCAAGCGCAAGAGACCACTAGTCCTGTTTACTGCAGAAATAACCCATATTTCCTCTGAGGGCATCTGAACACCACTCTGAGGGCTTGGGACAGTGTCTAAAATTGGAAAGGTTTATTTTTTTATTTTGGTATTTACAAACAGTCCAGAGGCCAGTAAACAAAACGGGTCAAAACTAATAGCTAGAAGACACCTCTTGCAACGCACTCTTTACCTACCCACCTACCTCTGAGGAAGCACCGTGGTTAGCACAGCTGAGCAATGAAAACATCACCGACAAAGGGCAGGGTTCATCGAAGCTGGCTCTGAGAGGTGTACTTTTCACAAGGGGACAGACAGGACGAGGGCGTTTTCCCACAAGAAGAACTTACAGTGTTTCCAACCCCACTGCTCCGTGGGTGCTGTCCCAGCAGACCCCCAACGGCAGCACCGTCCCAGCAGACAGCTGGTAACACCTCTGCTACCTTGCTGGGGAAGTACTACCACCTCACCCAGCACGGAAACGAAGGGCAACCACAACCCTCACTGGGACTCACAGCATTTTTCCCAGGGTTAGGTCTGGGATAAGACAGGTACTTCATGTTTTGCTTCAACAGCTGAAAAAAAATAGCCCTACCACAACGTTAATGTGTGCGTGGCATCTAGCAGCCCATCTCATGCTGCTTGTGAGGGCCTTAACCGATCTGCAAGTCACTGGGAGCCTGCTGCTTTTTCTGTTTGAAGTCGGCAGATGATGCTTTTAGAAGGACTGTCCTCCATCTCGGCTGCTTTACAGCCCAAGGAGTTTGGTAGAGCCCAAAAAGAGATGCTCCCCCAGCCGCACGTCACCTGGGAAGCCTAGAAGGGGAGCAAGAGGAAGAGGTTGCACATATAACCCCTCATACCGGTTGAAGTAAGGAAAGACTGGCAGAGGGTCAGAAAGCTTTCTGTGAAAATATCGGTCCCTTGATGAGCCGTGCTTTCATTTTTAGTAACGTGCTACTCTCTCATCTCAGCATTTTATACCCCTGTTTCTCAGGAAAGAGTTTCAAACTGCCAGGCAGGGTGGTGACGTCTCTGTTCAATGTATTCTGCAGAGAGGCACAAACCCAGCTGCAAGGGAAGGAAGAGACCCAACACCTCCTCAGAGCTGGCCAGGGGAGGAGATGTTGGCCAGCAGGCCCGTTCACCCGCCCGCCTGCGTTTGGGAGCCTCGAGGAGGACAGAGGAGCACAGGGCAGCTCAGTTTAGTTATAACTCGCTTTTTAACGCTTCTTTCCTTCTCTGTCTGACTCAGCCTCTGCTCCGTGGTTGGAATTTCAGTGTCAAAACATGAGCCATTTGAATGCAGTTTAATAATATTAGTAATCATATTATTCATAATATTGTGACGTTATTGTAATAACTATAATAGTTCAGAAAATGTGCATTGTTTATATTCTTAAGATGTGTGTTCCCTCTGCCTTTTTATTGAAAATTGCCTTTTTCTTGAGTTTTTACGAAGACCCTGAGCATTTTCAGGTGCCTCCCCTCTCCCCCTTGCCCAGGCAGCGTAGCCACAGCTGGATCTTCATGGGGGCAGCTCCGACCCGAGGGTCCCCTTCCCCACGCCTTGGGGTGACCCGGGGACCCTCGCTCTCTGCCTGCCTGCTCTCAGGGGCTGGGCAGGACCGGCAGAGCCGGCTTCTTGGCTCCCAGCCGAGTTCCCAAATCACATGAGAGCAAAAGCAACTCACCGCGTGTCCCAGACAGGCTCCCTGAACCATTCCCAAACTCACGGGCTCAGTGCTAGGACTGGCCGTCCCGCCCCTCAGCCACCCCGTTCTTTTCTGGCCATAATAAACCCGTAACTTTTCAGTCATTGCCTCTCTGCTTTCAAGGGACGGCCAGCAGCCCGGTTGCTGTAACGCCGAGCGGAGCAGAGCCCAGGGACGCCGTGCTCACACCCGTAACCGCCAACACTGCCCGTTTGCCAGCACGAAGCTCCCCGCTCCCCACGGAACCAGTGACCCATTGCAGGGCTCACGCTGCCGCCCCGTCACCCGAGTGGCATCAGCGATGCTCCCATTTGGCCCCTCTCCTTAGGGCATCCTGATATTACAATAACAATAACCGAAAAAAGGGATCTCTGCAGCTTTCGGGGCTCCTGTGTAATAACTGAGAACTAACACAAACATTATTCTATCATCATCCAAGCAAATCCGTAATAAGTTTCAGTCCTGTATGGAAAATATCTCAATAAATGAGAAGTTCTACATCAGTTTTCTTGCTGTTTTACAGAATAAACCTTGTCGGAAGCATTTCCACTTTATCCTGGTTGATTGGTGATACTCAATATATTTCACAAACCTAGCAAAACTCAAAGCAATTGAAATCAAATTAAGAGGTGCTCACTGGATAGTCATATGCAGGGGAAACCACAGAGGGTTAGTAGCCCCAGGCACGGAGAAGTTAGCCAATATGGCTTTCCTGGTATATCGCCGCAGCAAATGCCAACACAACACTGACACTAGGCAGAAGACCAGCAGAAGATCTGCGAACACCATGAAGGAGTTGGCTCTCGACCGTTGCCTTAGCTGTGCCTCCCGCAGTTTGTTAGAACATCGCTCGCGCATGGAAGCAGATGGTACGCTACGTATCACTTTACTATGCCTCTCTTTCACAATTTTTTTTCAGCTCCGTCTGCGCATTTTTATTCAAAAGAGGACCATATGGTCCCTGTGAGGTAGTTTATAAATAATTGTATATTTACAGTAGCAATCGAAACCAGAGTCACATGCCCACCTTCAGGAAGGCAGCTGAAAGTAGCTGGGTACTATAGGGTTTGGAATGATTTCCTCAGTACAGCATAGAGCCGTGCAATGAATAATTGAACAGAAATTGATTCCACATGGCCTTCCTGATTGCATTTGTTCTGCTACTGGTGCAAAACACAAGGTTCCTAATCAGAGCTGGTCGAAGAGAGACGGGGCTGCGCACGCTCCGACAGCATCGCCTCCATCCGTCATTTGCAGGCTGCAGCAACGATCCCGGGTTCCCACTCTGCCAGGGGCTGGATTAAGCTCTTGGTGAAGGATGGCCTAGGAAAGATAGTGCTGTCTCACCAGGAGACCCTCCTTTACTTCATCCTTGAAGACTGCAGGGGCTGGTTTGACCACCTAGCTCAGCCCTCCCCCCCGGAGAGCCGTTCTCCCGGTGCAGATGGCTGGAGGACAGCCGATCTCTAGCCAGCACCACTTCCCCAAACGCTCCAAGGAATAAAGGCTCCTGCCAATGACTGCCGTGCGGGCGCCTCCTTCTTCTCGCCCTTCCTCTTCCTCCCCATGCACCCCTTCACAATACCCTATTTCACTCTCAGCAAAGCACAAATTTACCTTAAGAGAAAAACCCAACTGTCTGAAGAAGCAAGACCAAAGTTACTCATGTAAAAACCCAACCTTTTTCTAGGTGGCAGCGACTGAATTAGGGGCCACCCTTGCCCCCTCTGAGTATTTTCAGCCCTGCCCAAGTTCTTGCACGTATGGAATGAAAGACAGACCTGCACCTCCCCGGTACCAAGGGCGGGTGTGCAAGGTCGGATGTCCCAGATGCTCAGTCTCCCCCCTGAGGATAAAGTGTCACAAGAGCTCAGCTCCTGCTTAGGTCCATAAATAAGAGCGTATTTTTAAGAAGTGCTTCACATTGCTATTACCGGCCAGGATATGTCAGCGAGAGTGCTCTCCCAGAGAGTTCAATATCTCTTTGCAAATCCTGACCGTTCATTTGAGGGCTTATGTGGGGACACTGGAATAAACACGGCCCCCGACTCCCTAATCCCACACCTTCCGCATGAGATCCGGGCTCAGTCCTGTAGTCCAATTCCTACTTCATTCCCCATCCCCCTGGCACAATGTGTCTAAGAGTTAATACTGGATAAAAATGAAGGTAAAACTGCTTCACTCTAGGCAGCAATGTTATAATTCTTTTTACTTTCCATTCTCTATCGCTTGCACTGCTGACGGGTAACGAGATTTGCTTTTCATCTTGATCCTCCGGGCTGATGCCTAAGAAGAGGGCTGCGGGCTGCGATTTACCAAGCTGGGAGGCAGGATTAGGTGGGTTATGTAAGCAAGACAGCAAAATCAATCACGAATGAAATTTAGACTTATTCCAGCGTTGTGTTGAACCCTGCCCTTTCCCTTTCAGCTTAAGGAGAAAAATTGCAGAGATTTTTACAATGATTTGAGAAGTGGCTTTCAGGTACCGTCCCTCCTACTCCTTTCCAGCTTGGTTTTTCACACTGCCAGATGCTGCCAGCATCTTTTGCTTCAGTTATCCGGCATGTTCATCAGTGCCAGGTGCAGCAATGTGTGCCGATGGGATGTGTTTCTGTCACGCAAGTATGAAAGAAATATAGCATAACGTACACTTGCAGCCCCAGCCGATTAAGTCTGCTCCTGGTCTGGCGGTCAGTAAATCTGGACTCGGGCAAGGCGATGGTTTGCCCACCGAGCACGTAGTGACCACGGGGACAAGGACAGCCAGCCCTAAGCTCTCCGGGGGTGACCGTGGGGATGGCACGTGGTGGGAAGAGGAGCAGGCTGGGTTTGCAGCACTACAGAGACATCTCCTTCAGAGCTGTCGGGCCTCGGTGATGCTCCAGTTGTTTGCCTTAAGAAAGCTAGAAGAGGCATTGCCTGGAATCGCCGCCGTGCCACCCCTTCGTGAGGCGGTTACGGCAGGATGCTCTGGCCGCGAGGGCGAGGAGGGCTGCACGTCCGCGTCCCCACCGCAGCTGCCGGCCGTCCTGCCCTTCCCCGCACCTCGGGTAGGTCACCCTGCGAAAGCATCTGCGGCAGAAAAGCCACCCACCGGGGACGCAAACGGTACCTTCCCTGCCGCTGGATGGAAGCTTTCTGCCCGCTTTCCTTATTTAAAGAGTGAGAGAGAAGTTTTGGGTTTCATTGTTTTTCTCTCCGAGTTTGACAACCAGGCTGTTGGCAGTAACAGAGTTAGGTACAGCTTAACGTGTTTCCGTAATCAGGACTAATGTCTGACTCCACAGAGTTATTTAGCTCCCAACAATAAACACGAGCACCAGGCTTGCCCTAGATTTCCAAAGTGAAATGCCTCTGAAGATCTGGGTCTAAGTGGCCATATCAATAAAGCCATGAAACTAATTACACACAGAGGGCTACCAAATGCACAGACCAATCAGCTAAAAAACAGAGATTGCTTTTTGCTAATTGTTCTCATTAATAATTATTTTGCTGTTATTGGTGATAATAGTTCAAACTCTTTTTCTCCTGATGGGATCCCCTTAAATGTTCCAATGCGATGCTCCATACAAATACAGCGTGCCAGTTCTGTGCTTCTGCTAAAGCTCCAGATGGTAAAACTGACGTAAAAACGAGAAATACAATTTTTTGTCTAAACTAGTTCACTGGGATAAAACCAGCAAGCTGAAGACCTAAAAAGAGTGAATTTTTAAAGGTGTTATGGCCTCATATAAGCTACAGTTATTGGTTTAGCAATCCTACCTGTAAAGGTATAGGCCCATTTTTAAATATACAGAACCGGATAGTACACTGATGCAAATAATAATTTTACTGATTTCATCAAAGCGGCTCTAATTTTTGTTGTGACAAACAGATCCAACAGTATCTGTCCTTTATTTTTAGCTTTAGTCCAGAACCCCACATTGTCCCTGGCACAGTAAAATGACACCTTCCACAAAGACAAGAAATTCATTGACTTCAGATTCTAAACAAGCCATTGTTAAAATAAATAGAAGTCTCTTAACTTGTAACAATAGTGAGTCAGATGGATCTGACCTCTGCGGGTGGGACTTTAATTACGCCCGCTATGTTTAAGAAAGTACAGTATTGTAATAATATTATTCATTGCATACCAAGAGTTCCATCAAAGGCTTGACAATCCCAGGAAACGATGCACATCCTCATTTACAGTACTGCTAAAATGCTAAATATGTCCGGTCATATAAAGCCTGGTCCTGTGAAGTTTTGGCATCGCCGCTTAATAGGAACTAACGACATCTCCGGCCGTCCCTTTCCCTAAGGGACAGGCATTGTGCTCAATCACAGCTTGCCACCTTTAGCCCCCTCTAAAAAAGGATAACTGGGATAAAACGACAGCAAAAACAAGTGGTGTTGCTGCTCTACAATGAAGTGTTTGTGAGGGCTGGGAAGGAAGGGGCTGAATAAGTGGTTAGGTGGTGGGGAAAGCCAGGGACAGGGAATTTATAGTCTGTAGAGGACAGACGGACTGCTGGAGGGACAGCATGACATAAAAGCGACGTCTCTGCAGAGCCTGCGGTCTCTCCTAACCAGCTCGGTTATGAACTGGAGTTCCCAGCCACCAAACGGTCCTCTCGAAGGGTGACAAGCTGCCACATCCCCCTTCGGGGTCCGGTGCGGAGCCGGGGGCGGCTCGGCGGGCTCTCCTCCCCGGCTGGTGGACAGACCCATCGGGAGCGATAAATCCCGGCATCGCCTTCAAATGGCATGGCTAATAATTAATTTTGAACCGATTTCGTCGTGGTGCACAGAAAAGTTGTCTGAAAGGAGTTACTGCAGCAATCCTTTTTTTTTTCTAGAAATGCAGGATGCCGCCCCGCAGTTACACTTCTCACTCACAGCTCGTAGCGTCCACAGAAATAATCACAGCCGCCTTCTCAGTCACAGGCTGTGTTTTAGATCCTGTTGAAACACATTTTCAGGTGGAAATTAGCCACGATGTTCAAGCATCTAGAAAATTAAACTTTTCCCCAAATCTTATGATTTTCGTTGCGGCATTTGGGCCCATAGCTGGGGTCCTCTGCCTGCTGGCATCCAATCCCGCTATTTAGCTTGGCTGAGCAGCTTGCTAAATCCCTTTCCTGTTGAGAACTGCTATTTTTTTGTGTGCGTGTGTGTGTGTTTGCTCTCTATTTGAAGGCCTCCTGATCGCCTGTGCCTGGAAGATACCCAGGAGTTTGGGAGACGGCAGCTCTTCCAGCCGAGGCCGGAGGAGCACCCCCGGATCCTCTGCCCCCTCCCCTCAGACCCAGCTCCAGC
>NW_009636364.1:11507-11909 GCF_000690535.1 Cariama cristata | reverse complement strand
CGACGGCCCTTCGCCGGCTGCTCCGCAGGGGCTGCCCCAGGAGGGGTGGCCGAAGGGGCTTTCCACCTCCTCGTCCTGACTCTCATTTGGAGAAAAGGCCCTGTTCGAAGAGGATTTTGTATCGTTTCCCACAGTTATCATCTCAGTAATTAAAGCTGGAGAAAATATGGGCACTTGCAGCTAGCATATACACAGGTTTTGTTTCCATTTAAAGTTTTTTCAAGAATTGTTAGCCGGTCCAGAGCTGATCGAAAATCCGTAATTTCCCTCTAAAACTTAGAAATCTGCTTTACTAAAACTAGTGTAGGAATGCCCACAAACTGCTGCCGCAGGAGGTGCTCCCAGGAGCTGGGGGGGCCAGGGAGAGGCTGGCTGAAAGGAGCACTCCCCCCGCCCCCACCC
>NW_009636364.1:0-11468 GCF_000690535.1 Cariama cristata | reverse complement strand
GGGAGCAAACGGCTCCCAGGAGCAGCACGGAGGGCTGTCCACCTCTCCCACCACAAAAAAAGGGAGCATCCAGAAGCCGGCAGCTGCTATCTGATAAATTCATCTCACCCTTAAAACAGTTCCCTACCCACTCTTGAAGTCCTTTCGGCAAGGTGGTCGGCAAGCGGGGGGAGCAGAATAATTACTCTCATGGGCAGCAGAGCCCTCCAGGCCACCAGACGACCAGCGTCCCACGTCAGCTGGTATGTTGATGTTGTGATAGGGAAGCTGGCATCAAGGAAACGCTGCCTTTGCAGGGCTAGAAGATGTTCACCCTACCCAACTTATTCCAGAGGGGTTGGCTGAACACGGAGCATCCATCACATCTCTGCTGGAGAGGTGCAGTCTCAGTGCGGGATCTTATTTTTGTTAAAAAGCTACACAATTTTATTTGGAGTCTCTTTAGCACTTCTGTTATAGACTTCAAAGCAGCTGGAACAGGTTGGTAGGCAAAACCGAACCCCTTATGCTACGCGGTTGAAGTGTTCCTTTTGAGCAGCGCACCCCAAGACTTGACAGGCGCGGTCCGTCACGCCTCAGGTACGGACGCGGCCACGCTGTTCATGTTGAACTGAGCAGGTCACTGCTGACTCCCCATAACAGCTTACTGTTATTAATAGCTACAACATATATAATGTGCTCCCTCCGCAGAAATGTGGCATTCTGTTTTATTAAAACTTTATAACATTTCCTTCTCACTAACCGGGGAGGATGGCATTTATATGATCTACTTAGCTCTCTAACCTACCAATTCGGAAATTTATAAAGCAGCTCATCTAAGTTGATACCATTTTATTTTCTTTTTTTTTCCCCATACTTGCTCAAAAGCAGCTTGGCAGAAAAGGCCCTGGGGGTCCTGATGGAGACCCATGAGCCAGTAACGAGCCCTTGCCGCCAAGGTGGTGAACGGCACCCTGGGCTGCATTGGGCAAAGCGTTGCCAGCAGGTCGAGATGGGGGGATCCTGCCCCTCTGCTCAGCACAGGGGAGGGCACCCCTGGAGTGCTGGGTCCAGTTCTGGGCCCCCCAGTACAAGAGAGATACAGAGCTACCGGAGAGAGTCCAGCAAAGGGCTACACGGGTGATGGAGGGACTGGAGCACCTCACGTACGAGGAGAGGCTGAGGGAGCGGGGACTGTTCAGCCTGGAGAAGAGGAGGCTCAGGGGGATCCTATCAGTCTGTACAAGGGAGGGTGCAAAGACAGAGCCAGGCTCTGCTCAGTGGTGCCCAGAGACAGGACCAGAGGCCATGGGCACAACCCAAAACCCAGGAGGTTCCCTCTGAACATCAGGAAACACTTTTTTACTGTGAGGGTGACTGAGCGCTGGCACAGGTTGCCCAGGGAGGTTGTGGAGTCTCCATCCTTGAAGGTATTCAAAAGCCATCTGGACGTGGCCCCGGGCAACTGGCTCTGGGTGGCCCTGCCTGCGCAAGGAGAGGTTGGACCAGATGACCTCCACAGGTGCCTCTCAGTCTCAACCATTCTGTGATTCTGTGAATTCTGTCTGATAAACAAATGGATACACAACCACCCTGTATGGGTCACAAGGATACACCCAGCGTGAAAAGCACACGCAGACGATGAAGGGCAATGGCGTGCTAAGGAGCTGCTGCGGGCGATGGGGGCAGTTACCTGCAGGCACTCCACCTGCGAGGTGTTGGGGGAAGAAGATAACTAAGACAGTGTTGGTTCCTTTGACAGCTGGCTAATTGGGTTTGATAGCTCAGATTCCTTCTGATTTCTGACACTACACGATAGTTGCAACCCAGTCACTCTTTTCACCTCCTGGGTCCGTTGAAGAGACGACAGCTTTTCCTTTGAGACGCTACTCCAAAATTTGTCTGTCACCTCTGTGTCCCATGAGCCTTCCTTGGGTGACAGGTTCCTATCGTGGCAGTCCCGCCGTTCCCCACGCAGAGCTGAGGGCAGCCGCGATGGAGACCCACCCACAGCACACGGTGTGCCCCACAGCTCGGCGGCCCCGAGGCTGCAGCAGAGGTGGGGGGTTAGACGGTGCCCAACACACTGAATGCCTATTGGGAAGGTTACTTCGCTATTTTTAGTTATTATTTACAGGTGTGCAGGTGCTTACAGCTTCTCTTTTAGCATTTTAAATTCAAAGGACTAAGAAACTTCAGGTGGAAAAAGCCTCACTGGAAAAACATCCTAGCTTAACTGCCGAAAATCATTCTTTAATGTAACCATAGGAGAACAAAATAAAACAAAACAGCCTAGAAAAACCCCGAGGCATGTGATGATGGCCCGAGGAAATACTTACATTTGTACTTAATTTTATATCCTGTGAGTAATCTTGGCAATTTGACAAAACTCTTCGCAGTGCATAAAGCGAAGCATCTCCTCCAGCCCAGCCGGGCCGGTGCCCGCGCTGGGACACCGTAACGTTAACGGCCCCTCCACCTACCTGTCCTCTTCCACGATGTCAACCCCAGCAGCTGCAGACAAGCAGAGGCTCGTTGAAGTGTTATTTTGGGGGAAGTGCCAGAAATTACTTATTTCAACAGACTTTTGAACATACTGTACTGTTATTCTTAGAGTGTATTGAGTGGGGTGTACTTTTAGTAGAGTGGGTGCTTAATTCTTGGTTTGGGTAAAAAGATTGTTTATTACGCACTAAAAATACACCAGCGGTATTATGTATCATTAAGGGATGTTCTTTTTAGCGGTGCTCTTATTAGTGAGTCTGCTATGAAAAATGTGTTTATTAGATAGCTAACAGCACTTCAGTTCGTACTGGACCATTAGCTAGCAACCTCACGGGTGACTCTACTGCTGTTTCTGGGTGATCAGCTGGGGGTTACTGCCTGGGGACTGTAATAACATAGCCCAGTTTGGGTGCAGTAAATCACTAATGTCCAAGCTATGTTATCAACATAAAGTATTTGATAATAACACAAAGCTAAATGACTGTTTGGAAAAGCTGATGACGGTGGTGTTGGCACTGATGTAATTCATGTGAGCTATACAGCAAATAATCTGAGGTCTGAAATGATTTTTTTTTAAAGTTATGGCCAAGTTTTGTTCTTATTTTAGTCCCTTGGATTATTGCCTGTTGTGCTTAGGACTTGACATTTGCTGACTGTGTTTAAAGACTGCATTTAAAGAAACATACACAACTCCAAAGCTAGTTAATCGAAGTTAACGGAAGAAATGGTCTGAAAGTCCCCTGAGAAGGTGCCCGGCCCCTGAGAGCTGCTGCCTCAGACCAACTCCTCTTTCCACATGTGTGATGCTGAACTACATGCCTGTTTTCTGCCTCCTCTGAAGAACCACACAACCAACACAGTGGATCAACAAACTGACTCGGCAGACTCAGACTCAGACTTACCGAAAAGATGAAATGAGCTATCTCAAAAGAGAAACAATCGAGTAGAATCATCTTTCCTTGTCACCACCCCACCAACTCTATGAGCACTAGCAAAAGTGAACGTAGATCGTCTACTGCCCTCTCTGGGTATTTCCAGACAAGCTTGGTTGACTCTTGTGGAGCAATCAAAGAGGTTGTTACCATCTCTGGTTATCTGCTTTTCCCTTTTGCTGATGGTTACCACCTCATAACAGGCAGCAGAATCAATGTTTCAAACTGCACAGCATATTCATGTAAAGAACCATCGGTTTGCAATTTATTTCCTGATTTGTTGTGGGGGTTTTTTTTCCTGAAATGGAAACCTTCGGGAGAGGGACAGCTTAGAGAGGAGGGGAAGGTAATGTCTCTTGGTATGCATGGACAGACATTTTCCAGAGACGTCGTTCTGCATCACGTTCTTTAACTTCTCTTGCATCACGACTAGATGGCACGGTTGGATTTCAGAGACTCCTGTTCATCCTCCAGTTACTGCCATTGCTAAACCACAGAGTTACGGACAGAGAATTCCTCAACAGGGGGAACGTCAACTGCAGGAAATTTTGAGAAGTCGAGAGTATTCTAAACCTCAAGGAAGGGCAAATGACGCTGCAAGACCCACAGTGTTGGACAACTGAGGAAGAAAAAGATTTCAAGCTAGATTTTTTTTTTCTAGCACCTTTGAACTGTAGTAGTTAATCAATACTTTGGAGAAAGTCAGTCTGTGCTAAAGATTCAGCATTTTAAATGAAATATATGGGGCTCTTCTATAGTCGAACCAGCAAAGGCCAAAGAGTGTTCCTAACCTCTCGAGGTTAAATAAGGGAGACCAGACAAATCAATCCATCCTTATTTATCATGTAAAAAATCAACTAATGGACATTTTGCATCTGTTAAAAAAAATAAAATCTTTTAGCTATTCATATGAGTACAAAAATATTGATTCACGTGAAACAAAGCTATTAAATCGCAGTGTTATAGTATTCTCCAGTATGGTTCGGACTGCATAAGCTCTTGATAGATGAGATGTTTTCATCCCTTAGGGTACACAAAAAGAAGAAAAAAAGATATGGAAGGAATGCTGTTTTAAAAGTTTATTGATGTAAGAGAGTGCTCGTATGCAATAGGAGCAGTACTTCCATCTGTGGAGTCCAGCTGTATGGTCCCAATTCGGAGTCAACATGCAAATAACAAAATCCCAGTCAATGCTCCTATATGTTCCTTCAGTTCCTCAATAACACCTAGGCATGCCTAATTTATTACCTGTTTGTAATAAAGACATGAGCTAAAGTCAAAGTGATGAATTTGCAGTTAACAATTAACCAGAAAGGTGCAGTTTACCCATCCCCTCATTAATCAAGACCATTAATGAGTTTGTTCCTATGTCAAAAGGAAAGAAAAGATGAGACCTTACCTGAAATACATTAAGACTCAGTCATTTAAAAATTCAGCATATAAATTTAAATGTTCTTCTTCCTACTGCCACATGGGAAAAGTATACATTATTTTCATTTATATGCCTTCTCTATCAAGAGGATTACAGTAAGGAATTTCCCCAATAGACGGCTGTCTCTACAGCAGGCACGGGCTGAGACTGCGAACCAGAAACACTTCCACTGTTGGCTGAGAAGGAGGTATCAAAAGCTGAGTCTTGCCAAGCTGCCTATTTAGATAATATTAAATGACAAATATAAGGGCACTGATCTATCTTAAAAACACTAATCAGCCATTATTTAAGTAAACAGTATGCAGAGATTAATGCAAAAAGTGAAGAAACGAGAAATATAAAACACAAACTAGTATTTTCAGAGAGGAGAGTATGAAACAGCAGAAACGGATACTGGGGTTTTTGCCATTCCTTGGTCTTTTGAGAGCGCAACATTTTTGAAGGAGCGACCTATGCAGCTGCAATCGTGGAGCACATCCTGGGGCAATATCTGAAAGTAATCATAGCCACAGTCAGAGTCTGAAACAGGCCATCCCCGGCTGTAGCTCGCAGTGCCACAAGCTCCCAGTACACGCCGTACCTTTACAACGTACAGCTTGTGTGCGTGTTTCACGCCAGGTTTGTCCCAGGCATCCGTGAGGGGCACGTGTGTGGGGTTCACTCGCGTACATACATCATGCACCATTACAGCACTTGATGGAAGCGGGTGGCTAGCAGTGTGAGATCCTACAGCTCGGTGTGAGAAGAAGTTGATAGAGGAATAAGGAATCTTCCATCGTATTTTTGCTTATTCTGGTTATTTGCACAAATTTAAAAGATTCGGCTTCCCTATATATTTCAGCTGTACCCTCAGTTTTTTCTTGGGATTACCGGTTAACTCTGCTCCCTCTCATCCTCCCCTCACTCTGTCACACCAGTTCCACAGCAAAACCTCTCCACCCAAAGAGTTCAAGCCCACATGTGCCTTTGGTTTGAGCTTAATTTGGCTTTTACTTAGCTATCTCCTACAGTTCTTCTAAGATGAAGGGCGGTAGTTACACCCAACCCTTTCAATAATATCTATGACAACCTGTTACAGCAGGTTTGAGTGAAACCAGTTAGCCTGTTCAGGGTGGCGAAGAGGACCATTGCATAATGCGTTTCAGCTTTAGCCCAGTGTGCTAAATCGGTTAGACAGGTCACCATCCCACAAATTAGAACACATAATTTGGAACAAGAAAAGTATGTGGGCTATTTTTGCCAAGGAGTGCACTGTTGGGTTTTTGTTAGAAATTGCAAGGTGTGCACATACTGTATGCTGGTGTTAAAAGCTCCAAGCATTTTTTGTCTTAAGATTGTGAATAAATGTGGTTGGTCACAGCTCACTGGTAGAGTATTTGCAAAATGCTCATGGGAACTCTAGGAATAATTAAAGAATGGTGTCTCCATGCAGGATAACACCCATCCCATTTCTTGCTGAGGAAACAATATGGTTATATATTATAAATTATGGCTAATTATCTCACATCCTGTTTCCTCATAGCCCTAAACACAGGAAGCCTTTTCTTCTTCATGATATTCAATCTTGCTGTTAATAACATCTTTCATGTCTACAGTGGGATGTATTCCAGAGGATTCCAGTCTATCTCCACGGAGCACAGTCAA
The DNA here is from genome assembly GCF_000690535.1 of Cariama cristata. Classification (NCBI taxonomy): domain Eukaryota; kingdom Metazoa; phylum Chordata; class Aves; order Cariamiformes; family Cariamidae; genus Cariama; species Cariama cristata. The sequence goes on along the minus strand of NW_009636364.1, from coordinate 4,976 downwards.
AGCGTGACCACAACCTGGCATGTTGAGAGCAAAATTCTGGCCAAGACCCTTACAAAATTCCTCTGATCCTATATAAAAGGGTTGTTGCTATCCAAAGGACTGAGAAAGTCTGGTTTCCTAGGGTTTTGTCTAAGATCTTCAGCTTCAGAGCCAGAGCATAGTTTAATTGAACAGGAAACTCTCAGGAACTGACGCATGGTTCCTGGATATGGAAATATTGTGAATCTGCTGCCAAATTTTATCTGATCTGATCCCACCCATCGGATTCTTTTGAAGCTCAGTTTTGCCAAAGATTAAGTCAATGGCGAGGGGTTGTATTTAGTTTACTAAATGGTAAACATGGCTGGTTCAGACACCAATAGTAGAACCAGTAGTAGCTGATGAATCTCTTCTAATGAGTTAGAAGACCAAAAAAACACGAACAAACAAACAAACAAACAAAAATCCAAAGCGGAGGTTTGAAAACTTTCTTTCCAACACAGCCCCTAGCATTTTTTAAAACAAATACAAGGGAGAAAAAAAAAAGAAGGAAAAAACCCACGAAACCAAAAACCAGAACAGTTGTCTATACTTTGACTGACTATACTCTCCAAAAAAAAATTTTTAGGTGTTAGACCAATGTTTTGCATTCCCTTTGGCTAAAAAGCAGAAGTCTTGAATTCCTCATTAGTGTGCGTTAACTCATCCCACTTACTTTTATTTATAGAGTATCATGCAATACTTCCAAACAATGAAGCTTGCAAGCAAAGACATACTGCATGTAGAAAAAACACCATAACATCTCAATCAAACAATTTTTTAAAACAAGGAAAGAATGAAAAGCTCTAACACTGAAATAATGTTCTCAGCGCGGCCAAGTATCTGAGGCATCTTGACACACAAACCACACAACCTGCTTACTTGGATAGACATACATACGGCAGAACTTCAAAATTAAAAATTCCCTGAAAAGCAATGAGAATGCAAGTACCAAAGACAGAGACTTCAGAACGCTACATTATTAGAACAGTGAGCTAATTCATCTAGTTTATTTCCAGTTAATTTAAGTTTTTGCATAATGTACAAACACAAGCCAAAGTTGAATTTGAAATGAAAGCAATAATCAAAATTCATTGCTGGAAAGAGGGAGGGAGAGATTCCCAGAAGCAAATAATCAAGCAACCGATTTGTAAGTATTTCAAAGATAAGAAGAAGATAAGGACCAACAGTAATTTTTCAAGAACAACTGATGCCAAACCAATCTCATTTCCTTTTATGGCAAAGTAACGGGCCCCTTGGATAGGACAGACAGAGCACGTACTGTATCTTTGATTTTAGTAGGCCTTTCAATACTGTCTAACCTAAGAAGGAGATTGAGAAGGAATTAAAAAAGTTAAAAGCAGATAAAAATCTGTTGCAAAGAGAAAGGGGACAATCTGATCCCAGTGCTCATGGTGGACAGGATCAAACGTATGGGCTTCTGATGTAGTAGGAAGGATCACGGTTACAGATCAGAACAGCTTTCCAAAAGTATAAACTTTAAACCAGAGAAACAGCCTGTTTGAGGAGGCTTTGGAAGAGAGAGTCCAGCACCAGAGATCTTAAGAACAGACTGAATGAAGGAGCAACATATGCACGACTGACCCTGCATGGGGGCAGAGAGGGTGAATGAGCTCTGAATAAACTCTCATAGTCCACTCCAGACATTTTTATGCTGTTTGAATATACCTACATTCTTCAAAAGCTCAGAATCCAAGAGCCAAGTAGATGAATCATTCATTGCTCAAAAGAGCATCTGAAACCAGACAGTAGAAAAATTATATCATCAATAGTTCTTTTGTTCCCTGGGCATAGGATGATTTGGTGGCTTTAATCGATCACTCCCAACAGTGATCCAATAGGAAGAACAACCCACTATGCTAAAATGTTTTCATCTTATCTCTTCCAGAGACAGAGTGTAGTACTGGCAGCTTCAAGACTCCAAAAATACCACTTCAGGCTCATTCAGGCTTATTACATTGAGAAAGTAATAATAATAAAGTCATTTACCTGTGCCTTTGTTGCAATGTTGTATAGATGGTAAACGGTGTGGGATGGCACAGGATACTTCCAAGTTAAGAATTCAAATTCACAGCACAAATACGCAAGTATCTCCATCTGCCCCTCTGTGCTCCATGCCAATCCTAATTTCTGCACTCATGGTTAACTACTATTTTGTCCTCCAGGATTCCCACTCTTTACCATATCCTGACTCATCCCTGCTTTCCTCACGCACCACCTCCCCTCCTACGCTGTACCATAGTATGATCAAAATCTCTCATTCTGCCATCATTTCCCCTCTCTCCCTGCCGCTAATACCACTGTTATTTCTAGTATCACACTCCCTGTTGCTCCCCTCTCCAAACAACCATGCCCTCATTCACACCGTTCTCCCTGCATGTCTTCCAGTTTTACTCTGGCACATCTGGATTCTACCTGTCCTCACAGCTGCGCCACAAAATCGGCTCTGCTTCTGCTTTCACACAATGCTGCCCTCCCAAGAGACACACGAGTCAGCAAGAGGCTCGGCTTCAGGGAAGTTTCCAGCTCTTGCGGTTGAAGGGAAACTGAAAATGTGGGCAGAGTACATCCCCCAAACAAAACACGGGGCACACACAAAGGGCCTCCAGAGTACTGCTTACTGCTAAAAATCGTGTGCGCCTCCTACAGTTTGGGGTTTACTCATGATCTTTGAGTAGAACATTCTGGAGAAACAGTCATACTTATGCCTAGCTACAAAAGACAAGAGACAATAGTAACAATAGTTACTGTCTTCACTAGTCCTATTCTTCACCTACAAAGGATTTATGGGTTGTGGTGTCCATCTTGACTATGGACAACCTCTGCAATCAGTCACCTGAAGAACACTTGAAGAAGCTAAAGACTTTAGAACACGTAAAAATAGACTAAAGAAACTGTTTTTACCATCCTAAAGCATGAAAAAATCCAAATGTCAAAAATCACAAGCTTGGTTTCCAAATGATAAGATTTTGAACGTAAGATTCTCCTTTCAGCAAAACTGGTTGGTACTCCCAACTCATCCACTAATCCAGAAATTGTAACAAATTATTTCTGTAACCATTCATATCAATTTTGTCCCAGTCTAATCTGCCACCTTCACCTCGATTCCCAATGATATTTCATCTATCCCTTCAGGCCAAACCACCTTCCCTTCTTGATTTTTGAGAAAAGCACTAATGAGTATGTGAATGAGTGGAGCCCGATACATTTATGAATGTGCCTATATCATGGTTTGCAGAGGCTAGTAGAAAATCAGAGTTCATGACCTCCTGCTTCTATATCCCTGTACAAAACCTGAACTCCTCGCTCCTCCCTTCACCAGGCGCAGAGCAGACAGAAGAGGCTACATCTCATGCTGCCCTCCTCCTGTGACAGAACTGACCGACTGCTCAGCCCTGATGAGCTGGTTCTGGGAGCAGACATCCAAATGGACAGCAGTGTCCTTCAGTCCCGGTCGGACTGGAAACCTCTGCAGGCTGGAACTTCATGTACACACAGGAAAACTTAAGACATATTTGCCAGAGCTGACAGCAGTGAAGTCCCAGATTTTTCTCTCCATCGTAAACAACATACGGTATGTGCCCATCTCAAAAGGTGGATGAGAAAGAGTGAAAGTCGTTCTTCTGTTACTACATATCTTGAAGTCATGTGAGTAGCTACAAAGGCCAGTGCTGGAATGGATGTAAGATATAGAATCAGAAGATCAAACGAAAGTACAGACAGCACCTCAGAAGTAATGAGTGTTTCTCTTCACATTCCTCTCTCTCACAGACACCTCTCTTCAGCTTGTCTGGCTCTTCTGCGCAACATGATCTGGGCAGCATGAGTAGATGACACCAATGTCTTTGTGACTTGTGACAGAAACAGTAAATACTGAGGCTTTCTCTGTAAGTCCCAAGTGACTTAGCAGTCATTTTAATTAAAAGACGCAACAGTAAGAAATAGTCACATGCAGCAGTTCTGTATAGTATGCCCTCCTTGCAACAAAACCTTACCTCTGTGGTCAGCTAGTCAAACACACAGCTGTTTTTCTGCTATTGTTCTCCCTTCTTAATTGCTTCAGTGTCTTGTTCTAGGGTCATTCAAGATTTCAGTCTATTCAAAACACAGCACTGAAAAGTCATTTTGCTTACTTTATAACAGGGCTTTCTTTAATCTTAGCCTTCAATACAGCTTATTCCTTTCTTTAGATGATCCCATTGAAGATTTGGGGAGTTCATTAACCTTAATAACTTTAAAGTCACACTTACTTTAAACATTTCATCTCCACTCATAAGTCTGTGCTTTCCAACCTATGGCTATAGTCTTGCTTCTTACCACATTTCCCTGCAGCCTGCTGATGAATCCAGTCTTTTCCTCTCTTCCTGTGACTCTTCTTACACGCTGTCCCCACAGGCTGCTCTGACTTAACTCAAGTTCTTCTGAGTTAATCCTAAATTAATACTCTGTCAGTAATCATGGCAACTAATAAGGTATCATCATTCTTAACAGACTCTGACACATATTTTACTCCACTTAGGCTGCAACAACTTCATTCTGGACGCAAGGAGACACTCAACCAAGCCTGCGTATTGGGGGTAGGTGGTTCCCCTTCCCTGGTGTCTGTTGCTATGGCAGGTGTGTTGCCCTGGGGGTCCAGCTGAGGGTCTGGCACTCCACAGCACCCCCCCAGCTCCCCACTGCCTCTGAGCCGGTGTGGGGGAGCTACGGGCAGACTGGCACAGTCTGGCGGTGCCGTGATGGAGATCTATAAACGTGACCGACATGCAACAGAAGCTGCTGCACTGAACAACTTTTCTGTTCGCTATGATCAGGATGTATGACAACATGGCAAACTGCTTTGAAAAAACTGGTTATACAAATATACAAGGATTAAACCTTGATACTTCAGTGAGGCCCACAAGCAGCAGCCAGCACCCACCACCGCTGACCCCACC
>NW_009636363.1:37315-56773 GCF_000690535.1 Cariama cristata | reverse complement strand
TCTCCCTGGTAACTAGCGACAGGACAAGATAGGATAGCGGTAACAAGCGGTCTCAACTTGCACCAGGGGAGGTTCAGGCTGGACATTAGAAAGAACTTCTTCGCTGTTAGAGTTGTTAAGCATTGGAACGGGCTCCCCAGGGAGGTGGTGGCCTCACTGTCCCTGGAGGTGTTCAAAAAACGTTTAGATGTGGCGCTTCGAGACATGGTTTAGTGGGTTTAGCAGGCATGGTGGCATCAGGTATACGGTTGGACTTGATGATCTTTGAGGTCTCTTCTAACCATAATGATTCTATGATTCTAAAAATATAATTTATGACTCATGACTTAAGATTGGATCCTCTGTTGTCTAATGAAGTGTCAGTGTGACTGAAAACGACTCCCTTAGGGCACTTATAGCATCTCTCCTGTGTGGACGCTGACCTCATACTGAGGCTTTTTCTACAAGTAGTACTCAACAGGGTCACTAGTGTCTTTTTTCATGAACTATACCCTTTGTTGAAAGTTGCTGGTAAGCTCCGAAGTTATTGTGGGCAACATGAGATGAAAAGTGATTAAATAACTCTTGTTACTGAAAGAAGAACCTGGGAGCAAAAAAACCAGAAAAAGATGTTTTCAGTAACTTGCTGTTCCATTTATATTTTTCTCAATCTTCCTCTCATAACACTACTTCTAGGATACATTTAGGCTTTATCCCAACACGTCAAAGGTCTCTAGTTCTACCAACCTCTTTGAAAAAAACCTGCACTATGACCTGCGACATTACTCATCTATCTTATTTGGGAGATGATGTTTTATATAATCAGCTCTCTCATGTCCTGCACCTGCAGAAAATTCATTCCCCCTCTCATCTTGGAATTTAATATTTATCTGTTCCTCTACTTCTTTTCCTGTTGAGCATTTTAGACCTATTTTTTAGTAACTTCTTAAAAAAAACCCCAAACAACAACACCCCCACCCTCCCCCAACCCCAAACAAAAACCACATTGCCAAGAGCTTACAGGTTTTGAGATGGTGGTTTGTTTGGCTGCTGTAATCAAGTGATTTTAAAAGAGTTAAGTTACTGAATAGGCTCTTAGCAGCTTAGACATCATGAAAATATCAGCAGAGAAATACACCCTAAATTTCTGAATAAGTATGTATGGGGTGATGTTTTCACTCAAAAGGACAGATTTCTCAGAAGGACAATACACCTTTATATATATATATATATTTTTTTTTTTTTCCTTATCCTATTAAAAGAAATGGAAGGCTACTTCTGGTGGGCTTAATTAATTAGGTTTTAATTCACATTCCCCTCCCATTCTCCCTCAAGAAATTCCCCTGCAATTTGTCATCACAGCATTGCAGAAATCTTTTTTAGATCTTGGTAGCTGATGTAATGTTGTCTGAGAACAAAAACTACTTTTGAACAGATTCATCTAAAGATACATATTCAAGTAGAAAAAAAGCAGAAGTAGATACTCTACATCTTCAAAATTGACTTTAATTTTAAGTAGTTTCTTGAAGAAAGAGGAGAACCTCTGAACATCATGTCTTTTCAGAAATACTAATTTTTAAACACCAGAAAACTTTTTTTCCTGCTTTATGTTAATGATCTGGGTTTTAGCCTGATAGTGTCTGTTAAAATGAAATCACACAGACTCAGAAGTATATTTTCTGGCAAAGAGACAAGTCTAAGCATATCAGAGCCAACGGGAATGCATGCAGCCTGGGGATTTTGTTGTTGTTATAGATCATAATATTCTCATAATACAAGAGAGATTACGGAAATATAGCATAGTCTTATTTTGTCTGACATTGTAAAGAAAGACTTAAAGGATTAGTCTTGGTAACTTAGCTGTTCCTTTACAACATATTGTGATATAATAGAAAATAATGCAGTGCATATCCTGAACATGAAAGACAGCCTCTGGTCAGAATCTTGTTAATGCCAGAAATGATTTAAAACTAGCTAACAGTCCCAGTTTTCTGTCCCAGAAATGACAACACAAGATGTGACACCTCTTATTCTAATGCTACATAGGAGCATATCATGCGTATGATTAAGATATCACTCAACTCAACGAATTCCTCAAGATTCACTTCTCTTCACTGTTGGAAACCTGAGGACAGCACAAGAGAGCAGGATTACGGTTTAGATGGAAGCTGCTGCTTTGACAGGGAATGAAACTAACTACTTTCTTTTCCAATGTCTGTTGAGAAGGATGGGCTAAGGAGGCAAAAAGTGAACTGTTTTTCACTCGAGTAAGCTAAGCACCTAATTTACACATTCATTGGACACAAAGCTTCACTCACTGTGCTAACAAATCACCATAATGAAGCATTTGCACACCCACACACACATTTATACACATGCTGTTGCTCAGCTTGCACCTGCAATGATGGTGAATAGATGTGTAATTGCATATATAAGTTGTTGAAAGAACAGCTACTAGGCAAGGTCTATATAGCTATAGTAAGTGGCTGCTTTTTTCCTCCACATTGCTGTGGTTGGCAACTTTTTGGAAGCTGTTTTACCATGTAAATCCTGCTCTTCCATTATACAACTCTCAAAGACTTTTCCAAGGAGCCTGTATCAGCTCTACAGGTGTTGGTATTGAGTCATGAAAATGTTGGGTAACTGCTCCATGGCTCATGTCTCCTGCAGAGTCAGAGCTGTGAGTCTTCCAGCTCCTGACTGATAAGCTCAGAGCAAGGGCAAGTGCTAGAGGGCCAAAGTTCAAGCATGCTCAGATCTTACAGCTAAAGGAAATTGTGTAGAAGAGGTCAAAAAGTGGTACTAGAAGATTACCCTGAGAATAACAAATATTATGTGCTGAAATCTGCAAAATTTGTCTTGTATGTGTTGCTAATGGCAGTACTGTATCTCCTGGCTTACAGCTTCCAAGTCAGACCTTATGGTCACTTGATACAACAAAGCAGTAATCCCATCTTCAGAGGGGCCACTAAAATGCTGAAGTCATATCACTTCACTACACATCAAAGTCATGTTCCAAACTTTAAAATCATGACTGTTACTGTGAAATTTTTAGTTATACCTTCTCAAAATCAATATTTTGTTCCCTCATTTCCCATGTAACATACATCTGTGCATAAACCAAAATCATTGATAACTCGGATGTTTTGTATCCTCCAGAAATAGCCCTGAGATTCCTTTGTAGGCATTTTACCATTGCAACAAGCCTGACTGACCCAGTAGTCCTGCTCTCATCTTGTCATTTGGATAGCTTTCAGAAGTTATGACTTCAACTGTTCCAAAATAGTATGTCTGGAGTGGTTTTAAGTAGCTGCTTTATTTCATTGTTGTTCTGCCCATAACACAGTCTGCCTTCTGAGATGTGAAGAAGGCTTCACCTATTCCACCGCCATCTAAGTCTACTTGAGGTGACAACCTTGTTATTTAGCATTATTTCCCATGACAGATGGGTTATTTACAGCAATTGTTTCCCAAAGATGTACACAGTATCACTTTCATAAATTGTCAGCAGCTTTGGGATCACAAGTATCACAGTGTATTTGTTTAGTCTTATCCATTTACCTGCAAATCAGCGAATTCAAAGTGGCTCCAACATCAGATCCCAATAACAGTGACGTTTGAATAGTAATTATATTCTTCTTTTTAGAGTTTTGTCTGAAATGTAACAGTTCTAACTATATACTTTTAATGGGCATTTCAGGTCTGTGTTTGATACCACTGTCCATCAGTTCGTTTGACTGAGGCTAATGGAAACTCACAGTTGCACACCTAAACCAGTGCATCACTGCAAAACTATTTTCACTATTTAAATGCATGGACACTAAACTGTGATTCTGTCTCAGGTCTTGTGCTATCATATAAACCATATCCATTGAAAATTCATTTGATATGCATATTCACTGTTTAATTGTCGTATCTCCTAAGAAGGCTATTTTATATAAGTGAAAAAATAGCATAGGACAAGTTTTCTCTAATAAGCAGCTATTCTGATTACCCTGTCCTAATAGCATAATTGCATTCTGTATGGTCTCTCCTCAGCAATAACTCTGGTAATTAACAGTCCATATGTGGTCCAGGTCCTGATGGGAAAGGAAGGGGTTTGGGTTTGGAGTTTCGTTGTTGTTGATGTTGTTGCTTGAATCTCAATTCTAAAAGCATGTAGCTAGATTTTCCTGCATTGCAGCTGTGGTCAAGCTCTAGGATAAGCTCTAGGATAAGGGAGGGTAGCCATCAGGTTTTATTAATTTTTCAGTTTTTACCATTGTTACTGAAAAAATAGTAAGTGCAGCCTTTACTGGTGGGGGAAGGTGGGAAAAAGAGAGGTAAGGAGGGGATGGGAGCTGTCACCTGTTTACTTTTATGTTTTGGTGTGTTTTCCTGTCAACATATTAGGTGAAAAGCACAACCCAAAGGGTAGTTTAGGTTTCCCACATTTCCTTTCTTCATGGCTCATGTCACTGTAAGTCCATCAAGCCTGCAGTCACATCCTCAAACTACCTCTGAGGGAGCTTAGGAGAGGCCAACTTAGAGCACCAACTTTGGCCCTAATATCCATATATAAGAGGTTGCTCAAACTTCAGCCATATTTAGGACTGAATTTCAGCCAATGAAGTACTACTATAAGAGCTGTTTCTCTAAAACAATTTAGAATGCAGATCCAAGGTTGAAGCCATTCAGCCATCATAAGAGTTGAGAACAAACCTTTTCGATTCAAGAGGAATTAACTGTGGAACAGTCTTGTAGAAAAGCTTGGGCAAATCTAGTCTGATAGTCCTTAAGAAATATTACATAGCCATCCTAATTTTCCATTTTTTTCCACCAAAAATTAGATTTACAGTTGTTACACCCATTCTCTTTCCAGAATATTCTTATCCTCCCCTCCCTGAAAAAGACTCCAGAAAACCCAACCCAAATGAAAGTTTGGCCCCTCAAAAAAGAGAAGAGCCAGGCAATTATGTTTGTAAGTAACCAAGTTATTGCTAGTGGTTTTATGCAGAAAGTGCTCAAATACTCGGATCACAGAGAGCACTAGAAAAAGTATATAACAGCCCCAGCAGAACACCCAAGGTTTGAAGGGGCCCAAATAACCCATCCTGATGATGTGACTAAGCCCTGTCGGGAAGGACTGGAAGGACAATTTCACTGCTGTTGCATGTGGAATTCTTGTTCTCTAAACAACAGAACCTCAGTTCTTCTGGGAATACTGCAGCCACTTCAGGAAAAAAATATAGTTTGCAATTTGTCAGTTCATGATTTACACTTTGTTTGCTATACAATAAGAGATTTAATGAAACGGCTTGGGGACTGAAACAGAATTTTTCAGCTATTCATAATTTCATAGCTGATTTAACCATTCACCTAGAATTGTGATGCAGAGCAAGTAATTGCACATGTTAATGGCAATTACAATAACTAGCAGGCATAATTAAGTGGTTTGCATATGCACTCTTGGGATTTTTGTGCATACAAATGATTTGTATATTTTTGGCATTTGATTTTACAAATTTTCTTCATTGTATGTAAAAGAACTCTCCTTTATATGTTGTTGCCATGCCGATTTCATTTTGCACAGTATATTATACTAAACATTCAAAGCACTGATATAAATTTCTACCAAATAATTGTAACTGAGTGCTTAACCAGATTGGATGAATAATGCTTTTTTTTTTAATCAAAGACTGATTCTTATGTGTTTGTCTAGTTCTAGTAGATCAAAGACCGTCTTATTTACTAGAAATACACAATTTTTAGAAACATGGTTTTGTAATTGAACTTTGAAAAAACCTCTTTATGTGTCTTTGTGGCCTTCCTTGAGAATCTACCTGTGGAAGAACGTACTTACTAAAGAGTTGATAGCACAGAGGCCAGAATTTGCCAGACTGCTTTTCTTCCTTTGGTTCTGTTTCATTACTTCAATGTTTTTTTTTATTTTTATTTTTTTAAGATTGAATGATTACCCCATCCCTGCTCCTTAAATTCTGTTTTCAGCTTCTCAACAGTCACTTTATTTAATCTCGTCACAATGATTTTAAATGTGGCAAACACACTGATTCTGAATTGGTAAAGATAGGTTATTGTGCATTGTTTAAGACATTGTTTCTCCACACCTAAGACGTGCAAGTTCCTTTCCAGAGTAAGCCAGGCAGAGTCCTCCAAGAGACCACAGCTGATATGACTGTTTGGTAGGGTAAGGGTTTTTCTCTGTATATCGTCACTTTTGAAAAATTCTGCTGAGATTAGCCTTGAGATACCTGCATAACCCATTTCACCATGAAATGGAAAAAAAGAAATAGGAAAGAATCCTCTAAGTTCAGAGAACCAGCTTACATAGCAGGACACTCCAGAAAGATTTAGCTGTATCAGTTGTATGGTTTGGCAGTTTTATAAGGCAGCTAGACTTTTTTCAGAGAGCAGAACGACTCACTGCAGAAGACACAGAGCTAATGATGGTTGAAGAGTTCTAATGATGCCTTTTGTGTACAAACAGAGTACAAATCCATTATATTCTGCTTTCATTTTATTAATTAGTCATTCATTACCCAATGCACTATCAATTAAGCCTCTCTGAAGAAATTCTTAGTATCCTCCTGTTCCTTTTATTCATAACAAATATATCAGTCTCCGATTAAATGCCTGAATCGTTAGAACAGGTTTAGAGGATACAACATAGTCTACCTCTTTACAGTATGACCCAAGGCTCCGATGACATAATTAAAGCATGCTTTACTGGACAGACCAGCTACCCACAGTGTGCATCCGCAGTGGTCTCATCCAAAGTCATAATGGTTATGGTTCAACCTAAAATCAATCTCCAGGAGTGTCTCAATATGCATACATCTCAGAACACACTGAGTCAGCCTGTGCCGGGATGAAGATGTAGTAAAACCCAGTAAAAATCCATGTTTATTAAAATCACAAATTCTTATTGCAGGGCATTTGCAAATAGATAAAAAATTCAAATTCTCACAAGCAAGTTACCAAATGGTCATGTTAGTCTGGGAACACACTCAAATGTTTCAATCTATTCTAATTTGGCTAATTTATCCTAAAAGTTATAGTGGTCTCTCCCATTTAACAAAATTAGGCAACATCTGTACAAAGCAATGTTTGAATAACCAAGCATCTGTTTTGCACACATGCAAATAAATTTAATTAAGAGTTGCACTCAGTCATAGAGTGAACTGATATAAAATATTGGACTAGAACTAAGCAATGCCACTTGTATTTGGCTGCTGAACTCATACAATACATATTTTGAACACCGCAGAAATAATCTAGCAGTGTGATGATACTGTCAGGAAAACTGTAATACAATCAAAGGGAATATGCAGATAGAAAGTAAGAAAGTGCAAATATATTACTCATCAGGAATTATTTGCTCAGCTATAATGGGTATCATTGCATCTAACTAAAACAGTAAGGGCTGTAAAAACAAATTTGGGTCTCACTATAACCTTACTTAGTAACTACTAATCTTCCTAAACTTACTGCCTTCTCAACCAGTCAAAAACCCCCAGACTTTTGCCTCCAGTTCCCCAGATGACCTGTAATAACTTTCAGTTTGCATTTTATTTAACTGATGCTGACTTGAAATATGAACAAGTTCTATCCTCCTCAAAAAATACAGAAATAGCTACAAATGACAATTAGAGAGAAAGCCCTCCTTACTTCTTTTTATAGTCACAGTTTGAATTTCATGCATGGCAGTAGCTCTAAGGCATTGAAGCTATTAGATCATTTTTAGTTCTACCTATTATGTGAGCTGTTTTAGAAGAGAGAAAAACCTACTCAAATATATTTAAAGATAAAAGCAAAACATGAAACACAGCATTTTGAATGTATGCCAGCATCTGCATCAATGACATTCGTGAGTCAGCTGCATTCTAAAACAATCACACAGAGCCTGAATTCACAGCCTGAACCATTACAGCAAAAACCGCTAGATTCAATGTATGCAGTCGTTTAATCTCCATTGTAGTACTGAAAGATGGCAATCGTACATCTCAGCCACCGTGCTTCATGTTGTCATTAGTTTACACCAGTTTTCACCAGTCACAACAGTCTAGTGCAAAGAGTGGCTTTATACTCAAATGGGGGAAAGTTGCTGTAAGGGGAAGCCACTTAGTTACAAGTGGTATGACTGGTACCAACCATCCTTGGCCACCTGTGATTTCTAATGGGCTAGATTTTCAGCTGGTGGAAAATGGCTGTCTTCAGTGGAATCCGGGTAGTTAACTCAAGATGAGGAACTGGTGTCTTCTCTTATCTTTCACTTTATCCCACATACACCCCCATTATCTTTAAAATGTTTTAACTGCTTCTACTGGGCAGAGGAGGAGAAGAGAAGAAAGGCAGGTTCTTATCAGAGTAATTGCCTTATTCTCTGTTTTAACTGAGATGATAGGCCTAGGTACCCTCACATTTAGGAAAGCAATCTTGAATTGCTGTTGAAGAATCAGCCTGGAAAAGTCATCCCAATATGTGTAATGAAACAGAAGCTGAATGGGGTGCATAAAAACCTCTAGTCTATGGCCTTTGCAGAGGGCCATTAATTCTTAGAACGCAGTCATGAGTATTGTGTCCACACCTGCGTTTGCAAGCGCTGCAATGCCTGCTGCAGTTTCTGTGGAGGTCTGGGGTAACAGGACATCCCCCTACAAATAATGCCTGTTAGTGCAAGTTCCTGGGCAGTGGGAAATACCCACATCAACTGACAAAGTTTTCTAGCTGCTTATTTTCTTCCCATATACTATAGGCAAATGTTTACCTAATGAAGAGCTAAAGAGACAGCCTGTTTTTTCCCTGAAGTCTCTAACAGTATTTGAACCAGCTGTGCACCTTTTTCTATTATATTTGTTCTTCCATTTATTTCAAAGGGTGCTTAGTGCTTCACAATGTTTCGAACACAGCGTATAAGAGGAATGTGGAATTCAGATTTTGGAAACCACTCCTGCACAGAGCCCTGTGAAACTCAATAAGAGACGGTCTTAGAAATAACCACTGCATATTAACATTCTACTAGAAGGACTGCTTGTGATCCAATATGCTATTTAATTTTTTCTTATGCTTTCATAACCTGTGCGTATATGGGTTGTACATATTTTATATAGACTGACTACTATTTTTAGCCAAAGGTATTTTTGCTTCAAGAAGCTCCCATAGCATTCTGATTGGCCTTTGCTTCTGATCTGCTACAACTTCTGGGTTGACTTAGTGCACTAATGATGTCTTCCTGAGATACTTCCTTTACCCAAGTCACACATTTGTGAAACAGGAAATTTAAATATACAGGAACTCTAGTGAAGATCAAAAGAATCTATATCTTAAATCTCATCTTTCATTACTGCTATGCAAGTGAGAACAGAAAAATATTTTTGCCTGTCCTCTGCGTCACGTGATTTTTAGACACAAAGATCTTCATTCTGTAGACGTAGTTGAAAAATGCTAAAACAGATTTGTCGTTAAAAACTACCATTCACTCTATTTTTCTAATACAAGAACATCTGTGTTTTCATGAACAGAAGTCACGTGTTGCTAAAGTAAAAGCTGAAAAGATCTTTTAGTTTCCATTGAAGAAAACAGTTGAACTTCCATCTACTTCAAAGAATCTCTATATGTACTCCTGGCCATTTTAATAGTTCTCTCTAGTAAATCTGAAGGCTAGAAGATCAGTTGTCATGGGAACTGGCAACAGATGACTCAAGAAAACAAAATTAAATGTTGGCTTGATGTCAACAGCTAATCTAGTGCCCTGCCAGCTGAAATCACAGTTAACACGAACCATGCCTAACAAGCTGTGATTTGAACAGAGTTGCAGCCAAAGATAGAGTTTCTCACCCCATGAACAGGAGAACATTTTAAAAAATGAAACTAATGAGGGGACCCAACAAGTTTTGGAACAGTGAAACTTTAAAAAACATTGTTTATAATTGTTGAGTTAAAGCCTTAACAACTATAAATCAGAGTTTCTTCTTTGACATCAAAATCATGATATTGAATTAATTACCATTTCAAGATCTATCTTAGCATTTTCAGAAGCCATAAGACTGATTTGCACTGGGACACAGTCCAAAATTTGTTTCAAATTGTGGTTTTAGCGCATCTGTTATCTAGAAAATCTAATTCTTATGCTATAAGATATTTTGCAAAGGAACATCTTTAAGCATATCATCTTTAGACTTGGAATTTAAATACATACTCTTTTTTACTGAAGAATAGTATCTAGCTTCTTTTGTTCATCATCATCAGACTTTAAGGCCTAAAGGGCTACATTAAGGACTGTAATTCAGAGAATATATATAAAAGTGTCTTTTATATACAGTGATGGAAAATACAGTCTCAGTTAAGAACAGTCCACTAATACTTGGCTCCTCCTAGTGACTGTTAAATTAGCCCATATGGAGTGTAATAGAAAATAGAACAGTCTTGAAATAACATAAGAGTGTGTTTAGAGCTTGTTTACAAAAACACGGACTATGAAAATCCATGCAGTTTAACTTATGAAAGTACAGAGGATTAATGAACTATTAAAATCTATGTGGACACTCATGTCAAAAATTAAAGTTAGCTCAATTTAATTTAGCTTTATTCTTTTCCAAAGTAAATGAACCTAGATTGAATTAAGATCACTTTAATTTTAAGAGAGAGTATTCATGCAAATTTAGTGTGGTTTAATTAAGCTACTCCAAGCACAGACAGTTAGATAATTTAGATTCGATTTTGTAAACATTACCATGTAAAAAAGCCCTTAGATTCAGGTAAAAGGACAACTTCTACACTGAAATGTCTTTGTGTGCAGTACTGTATCAGTCTGGTTACTTAAGTAAATGTACAGTGATTGGCTCTTCTCTTTGTTTTGGGGTTTCCCATATGCATTATTGCCATTTTCTCTCTAGTGATACTACACATTCCAGGCTACTGCACTAGGAACATTTTCTAACCTTACTGCAATTTTGGTTTGTTGGACTACATACCAGAATTATCTCCTACTGCAACACAATAATCTACACAACCACTTTGAAATTTTAGGAGTTTTATACTGTCAGTGTAGCTTTGTTGTCACTGGTGGATTGCCAAAGTCTCATTCAGAACCTGTGACAATTCATTCTCTAAAAATTAAAGCACTCTCTGGTTTGATACAAAATAAACGCAGTAGGACCTTATTTGCTTTTTTACATGTGTAGTGTATATGGAGGCCTTCTAAGTTAGTATTTCACATGCATGTAGATCGATTTAAGGTCAGGAGTAGATTCATCTCAATCTACCCAAGCATCTCCATGTTTCAAGTCCACACTCAAAGGAAACGTAAGTCAGCTAAACCCACACAAAAAGAAACTCTAAGTTTGTGAAAGACTACATACATCTGTTTAATGGAGTGAAAATGTATGTCTGTCTCAGTCTGCATACGAGGGGGCAATCATGCAATCTGTTACCCATGACATCTTTCTTCTCTGAAAGGTGAAGCTGAGGAGTAGACAAGGAGAACTGGAAAGAGAAATAGACTTTTGTTGTAACAATGCAATGCCCTGGTTACTGAGTCCATTTGAGACATTGCAGACATGCTGTAGACTGCTTCTGAAAAAGTTAATTTGTGGCTGGCCTATCATGAAGCAAACAGGGAGTTGTGCTACAATATCATGTCTTCTGAGATTGTGCAATTTATGATTTTTATTCAAGACTGTGCCTAAAGGCACGATTTAGCCCAAATTTTGCACATAGGCAATTCAAAGAAAAATAGATGCAAATACAGTGCACAATTCACCTGGCTTTTCTTCCACCACACATACAGGCAGCTGCACTGTGCATTACTAAGAGTACGTGTTACAAACTGTATCTCACATCTAACCATTTGCATTATATTCCACATAGAATATTCTATAAAGAATATAGTTAATGAATAAAATTTAAGGTTTAGCTATTTTAAATAAAATCTCTATCAGGATTGCTTACTTCCAACAAGTGTTTTATTAATTCAAGATTGCTCTATATTTTGATGGGAGTTCTGACTTTTTAATGAATCGAGGTCCTTGGCTATAGGTTGTGTGTAGTCCTGAGCTGACCTTGGTGCTGAATATTGGAGGGGTCTTCTCTGGTGTGCATTAACGTATCACCGGTACTCCCAGTGCTAGAGATAGATGTATGTTTATGAGGATATATGTCATGTTGGTATATCTTACTTTTATTAGCTGATTAATGTAGAGCCAGTCTCAAATTCATAGAGCAGTTTTTGAGGGAGGCTGACGAAGAGAGGCCCAAAACGGCTGTCCATGAAAGCGTTATTAGACAAAAAATTCAACAATTCATGACATGCTGATTTGGATCTGTGTATACACATAAAAATATTAGTCAGTTTTAGTCCTCAGAGCAATGAAAATATGGTTTCAAGGTTATGGCCCATGCAACATACAGTATGCTTATATTCAGTTGCTTAATGATTTATCCTGTATAGGAAGGACAGAAGTCCATGTTTCAGGACTGACTGCAAACAAAAGATGAACTTTTACAAAGTGTGCAAATTGCCTTCTCATTGATTATTCTCTTGAAAGATCATCATGATTTCAAATGAAAAGGCAAGAGAAACTGTGAAGTAAGGCTTATATAATGTGAGAAGAGATAGGAAAAAATGTTAAAGGAAATTACAGTTCAGTGTTACTGCTTTTTGACATTGCTCTTTTTGCTTTCTTTTATGTTGGCTGGGGAAAAAATGGTCATCCATGTTTCAAGTGATATGCTCTATGGTGATGAATGTTATAAGTTAGAAGGATCCTATTTTAACAGGTGAGAAGAGAAATACATATTGTCTGTGATATTAGGTAATATCTGTAAAGCTTCCTTCAAAAATTTATTTGGAGCTCAAACTAGCAAGTTCAATTGCAAATACAAAAATTCATCCTGAGAAGTTAAACAATACGAGCTGTTGGTTATCAACAATTGTTTCACTTCTGCTGCTTGTATTTTTTGTATTGAGACAAATTGAACCTGACTTGCTATTTCTTGTTTTACAAAAGTTACTCTAGCAGTGTAGAGCAGTGGATAATCTATAGGCTTCTAAGCTTTCTCAACTTTGCTCAAGTGGAATTTTCTGTTGTGCTTCAGTGTTTCTGCCTGAAGGTCAAAAACATACATTTGGAACATCTGCAAAAATACGGGTAAATAATTGATCGATGTGGACATGGATTTTATTCGTAAGGGTTACATAAACAGATCATTGGGTGATTCAGGTTGGAAGAGATTGCAGAAGATCATCTAGTCCAAATCAAAGGTTCTTTGCAAGAAAGTTTCTAGTTTCTCAGAGGATGCTATGGATGGAAAAGAAACTGAAGTTGTATCTTGTGATTGCAGAAACAAGTGTATAGCATGATTACATTTCTTTATTCTGTTAAATACCTTAAGATGAGTTCTTAGTCCTGTGGAAATCAGTGCCAGTCAAATAAAAATTGCAATGTTAGGTCTTTCACTTCTTTTGGAGTAGTACTTATGTATAATCAGTTTAGCGTCAAATTATCCAGCTTTCATTCATAGACTAATGCTTTGCTGTGTAGATAGTCACAACAATGGTCAACAGAAATATGTATGATGTAGTGACGTGAGTGAGTAATACTGGCAGAATCTGCCCTTTGCATTAATTGCACCCTGATCCTCACACTCAGAATAGATGCGTATACTGCCACAGAAGCTAATAAGTTGTATCAATGACAGCTTTACCAATTGATAATATTTCTCATCCACTGTATTCACTTACAGGATTATAATGAGTATTGATATAAAGTCCTGGAGTTCTGACATAAGTGCAGTTGGAATACTGCATTTATCATTCTTCACCTATGCGGTTAAGACCAGGCTTAATGATTTTAATAATAGCTCAGCATCACACTGAGTGGCTTCTGTTTGAAAAACTAACCACGAAGTGGAGCTCGCAATGGTATACTGTTGAAATAATCATTTCAGACCTATGTAAAACAGATATGGTACTACATATTCCCCATTGGCTAAATTATGACTCTAGAGTCTTGACTGTGCTGGGAATAGGCAGCAGCTATCTGTTCCTGACCTCTCAATATGAGGTAGCTAATCTCTTCCCTCTTACACTCACAGGGTAACAAAGAGAGTAGCTGTACAAAATCACATATAAAAGATATAAATACAAACAGAAAACATATTTAAATTCTCAGCCTTTCACTGATTCGCGGTGTTCCCCTTACAGTAATTTCTGGGCTTGGATAGGTTTTTATACAATTTGGTTGCATAACAACCTTTCAGTGAACCATTAAATTGCTTACACATGCAACAAATTTTTATGACAGATGATAAAAATAAAAAATGACAAAAGGCCTTATTGAGAAAACAAAAGGAACTTATTGCCACATTTAAAAAACAAAAATATCCTAATTAAGGCTGATCAAGAGATATAGGGATAGAGGCATATGAATTTTGCAGCTTTTGAAAATACTTTTTAGGACATTTTAAAGATGCTTCCAGGAATATATTGGAATATCTGATCTCTCTTTTTTTACTAACTATAACATTTATTCCAAATCAGAAAAGGTTACAAATATTAATTATTGAAGTAATAACGAAGTACTCCAAGCATGTTAAGTGTATTCAAATGAAAAAGGTTTTAAAATGAAAGAGATTTCTTCAGGTTCATGACAATAGGAGAACAAATGTTTCATTCTAAAGTCTGTCTAAATCTAATCTCAAAGTTTCTGGTTTAAAGAGCAGTTGTTTCCAATTTTTATGAATATGCCTCTCCTATATGTATTCATTAAATCTGACAGAAGAAAATCTCAAAATTGAGTCCAAACACAATTTATGAGTATTTAAGAAATACTGAATAAGTTATAGTCCTAATTTCACCTAATTTAAAACCTGTTTAAGACAGATTCCTCAAATGCCAATTTTTCTTCAGTATGAGCGTTTCAAAGAGTCTACTGGTTCTATTTGAAGAGTTCTAAAATTAGCACTCAGCATTCTGATACACAGACAAATTTTCACATGGTCATTTTTTTCTTGAAAAACAGGAATCAGAAGCAAAACACCTTGGATTTTCAAGAGGTAATTTGCCCGCCCCCCCCCCCCCCAGGTAATTTTCCCCCCCCCCCCCCCCCGCTTCCTTAATGGGGAAACAAGCTTTTCAGTATCCATATAGGGTTTTGTATGCCAAGTTTGTGCTATGTCAACTGCTCAAGTCATTACCTGGTAACTTTGACAATTTAATCTCTTTTTATTGAAAGATTTTTAAACAAACTGCACAATAAAACATTGGAAGATGGAATGTTGCCCAGCTTCAGTGAAAGGGGTCACCATTTGGTAGCTGCAAAGAATATCTTATATTTTGGCTCTAATCCAAAGAAGATCTATGATCTCATAAATAAATGAATGTCTTCACAGAAACACACTGACAGCTGAAACGTAGACTATTATATCCAAAACTATTATCACATGCACACAATTTTACATGAAACATTTAGGATGCTTTACAAAATTCACATACTTGAAGCATGTTTGCTAAGAAAGGCTTAACAAAAACTTAGTTCTCCAGTACATGGAGAACACCGAAGTGTATGAAGGCAGTTCAGATTCTTAAAGAGATATTTTTAAAAGGCATGAATTCACTGTAGAGATTATTTATTCCTGCAGTGTAAGTTGCCGGAGGTGCTTCACGTATGGAAGTGTAAAAATGAGAGTTCTGAGGCTTATGCAAACATTCAAGATTAAAAGTCTGGGACCTGTTAAGGAGGAAAAGTTCTATTTTATTTACGTCATTGAAAAATCTGAATCTGAAGTTAAGCCATTCCAAGCTTTTGGGGAATTTTGGCCATCAGCAAGAGTGCAAAAAATCAACTTTCTCAATATATGCATTCATTTGTTAACTCAGTCCTGTATCAAAAGTTTCGACTTGCCTTGGTCACTGCAGTCAGCCTCAGAAGCCCTCCAACATTACCTGTGTGGCCATGACACAACTCCTTCATTGCTCAACAACCAGTCTGTTGGCCTAAAAAGTAATGATTCATATAAATTTCTAAACCAGAAAAGATGTGTTTTATTTTTCAGCAAAGCATTTAAGAAGCCTTTGCTAGATTTTTGAACTTGTGTGCCTAAATTTCAACTATTTAGAAGCTTAGCAAACGTGGTTTTAAAACTCAAAGCAGCATGTTTGTGCATAAGGCATCTCACTGACAGATGAATCCTATTAACCTTGTTAAGACTACATACTTAAATTTAAGCACATGTTTGGGAACGTTGCTGGGTCAGTTTCTTAAATTTTTAATAGAGATTTTGCTTAATATTTTTTATTTACATTTGAAAGTTAGGCCTTTGATTGTCATAGCTTTTTCCAGAACTTCAGTAAGCAGAAGGGATGAATTCGGTACACAAAATGGTGAGATAGTAATTGTCTTTTTTCTTCTTTTTTTTTTTTAATTAACTAAGGACTTCAATACAAGCAAGGAAGCATGCTTTTAGATATGAGGATGTTTGTCCTTTTCCATGTTGACTTTATCTTACACTTTTCCCTACTTCAGCTTATATACCTGCCCAATTTTAGCATTCCTCCATTCAGGAATCATTCAGGGAAAGGCTAGTCTTGCCAGCAACAACGTGAAGAGACTTACAAGATGACTCAATATCCTTCTTTCTCTTATGATACAACACAGAAAGATCATTAGACTTTGCAGCACATGCCTGAGAGATTATAATAGGAAGAATTTACTGAATAACAATTAGATTAATGGCCAGATCGTGATTGATGGGTCAGGATAAGGCTCACTAGCAAACTTCTACTAAATGCTGAACAAATTGGGATTTTTTTTTTTCAACTTGTCATTGCATTTAAGATCTTTCATCTCTTGTGACATTACAGATGTAATTGCATAAAAACAATCAGGAAACCCAGATTTATCAAAAAGTAAAGTTTCCAAATTTCTGGGCTGGCTTCCCCTCTAGAGAGAATTAGATACTTCTGAAATGCAGAAATTATACTCAGAAAATGTAAGGAAGACCTTAGCTAGAACATATATGTATCTCTCTATATTGTGTATATATGTATAGAAATTTTTTGACTTAGGTTATGCCATTGACATTAATTAAAAACTCCCAGTGCTGTTAATAGTCATTGAAACAGTACTTCATTCAACTTGTTCCTTAAAGTATCCCTCAGGGAATAAGTAATAGGCTATCCACTGAAGTCTTGTTTATGACTGAAAGTCTATGCCTCTGTTTTACATAGGTTCACTGAATTAAAATAAATCAATCTTACATTAACCATGTGCACTTTTTTCAGAACAAGCAATTTACCTGAGTTGCAATGGATCATTCAGTCACTGACTAAACTATTCTGGAAAATAAATGTGGGCGGTTGTAAAAGATGCATAAGAAGACGCAATAAGAAAAAAAAAAACTGTTAATATATATCTCATGGGGCAAAAAAAGACTGTGCTTTAGCTTAAATTCGTAAGAATTTTTTGAAAATTGGTTTACATTTTCTCCCTGGATTTTGGAAGTTGACTAGCATTTTTAAGAGCAAGAGGTATGTTCAGTGCTCCAAAATGGAACTCTTTGCCCGAACAGTATTTCAAGAATTACATGACCTACTATCTACAGAAGCAGATAGTGCTCAGTTTATTTTAAAAATACTTTTCCTTTAGAACTGAAAAATTATAACTTTAGAACATGGGTTTAATGTCCAACATTTCAATCTACTAACAGATGTAAAATAATACTGCTCGTTAGTTGGGACAAGATATTTCTGAGCAGTCAAAAAAGAGCTGAAGCAGCTGTAGAATGAGATTTCAACAAAGAACCGTGAATAGTGATTAATTTGAAAGTATACAACTCCTGTACCTGTGGTTTTGGCCAGCTCTGCACAGACACCTTGCAAACAAAGACCTTCTAAAACAAGACCTGTTTTTCACTTTGATCTTATTTTCTGCATCATCAGCATGGAATACTTGAACAGAACAGTCATTGTGGTTTTAAGTCTGCTTTTGCCTTCATGCAAGAAAGCCAGTGTTTTTAAATTTAGATGGTAATAATATGTTCCCAGTGACAAAATAATGTACAAAACCATTCTGAAATATGGCTCACTTGAAGCTGAGAGCAATGCAGCTGTTCACTGAGAGTCCTCTCTTGTTTCTTTTAAATCTAGAGCATCTGCCTTTCCAAAACACTTCAATGTTAAGTCTCCCTAATGAAGGCATTTAGGATTGCAGGAAGGAAAGACTGTTTTCCTGCATTCTGGGAAGTATGGTTAAGACTGGGTGGGGACTAATATGAAATTTAAATATTGTAGAAAAAGTAGTAAGGGAAAAGCCCAGAACAGGCTTTCACTACTGTAATTTAAGCTGGAATCTTTTCAAACAGTGCTGAAGCAGTTTGCTGACAATGCTGTAAGACAAAATTGCCTTGGGAGTAAGGAATCACAGGTTTGATGTGGTAGCTGACCAAAAGTTACAGTGGGGTTAGAGGCACTGTAATGAGCAAAACATCTACAATGCGTTTGTTTCTGGCGTTAAAGCAAGTCTAGAGGTCTCCTCCAGCACTTCCAATGAAGAATCTGTATTGGTTAAACAGTGACTTCCAGCTTCTACAGGAGAGAAAAAGAGAAAGTTTTGCAACAAAGAGAAGTTGATTTGCAGATTTTCATCTGGTTCCTCATTTAGAAAACTGAGCCCAATCCTGAGCATTACGTGGGTTTTCACAGTTGCATACAGTATACTATTAATGATCCAGGCGCCTGTCAGTCAAGACATGATTTTCATGGTTAAAATAGGAAATGCATTCATCTGTTTTACATAATGTAAACAGACCTGGATAGAGCCCAGAGGGTCCATCCTTGTATTCCTATGCAACTTGGAAAGAAAAAAGTGAAGGAGCTTCAAGGGAGAACGGTAACAGAGAGTGAAAGGAAATAACTGTTTTCTTCCTTGGATTGAGCTGCTGCATTCTGTCTGCTTCCAGCTACAGCAGCACTCAGAGGTAAGTAGCAAGGAATAGAAGAAAGGAATAGAAAAACGGATAAATACTTACTTTCTGCTACTGATGCCTTATTTTGTTAAACCGATCTATCATATCTACTTGGAGTTTTAACTGAGGTGAGTGGACATTATGTACCCTAAAGCTTGGGCATTTTTAAAATATTTCTGAGATACTATATTAAAGGTATGCAGCTAGCTTTTAACATTCAGGAATTAGGACTCCTATGATATTTTGCTTGTGATACAATATGCAAGAATGTTGTCTCTGTGATCATTAGGAATATCGAAGAAAAATCCATTGGCTATCTTGTAGCTGAAAAAGTAGGATTGTTCTTTCATATTTTGTGCTCCAAAAATCATACATTTCATAACCATGAATGTATTCCTCCAAAACTAGGAATCAGTGATGGTGCTCGCAGATTAATTGCATAACTGTTTATTACACATGCTTCATTTCAATATTGATCTATACATTGTTTTAACAGGGAGAAGGATTTATGTCTAC
>NW_009636363.1:7923-37276 GCF_000690535.1 Cariama cristata | reverse complement strand
AGGCAGGGAACAGGGAATTTGTCCCACTGCAAGTGTCACAATGCTTTTTAGTTTAGACGTGTAGTGGACAGCCAGTCTCTTTCCTCCGGCACTGATGAGAAAAAGAGTTTCTCTGAAAAATCCAATGGTGTAAGAAAATTTATTTCTATGAAACTTTTAAATCTGGTCAGGTAATCTAACAGTTGTCCACTATGCCTATGATTGCATTTTGCTGTATAGTTTGAAGATGCAGAATGTTTTTATGCTACCTAGGTACATAAGACATTAATGGATATTCATTTTCAACCTACAATTGAAAAAATCAGTTGAAAATAAATTTATTATTTTGTAAAATATGAACTTTTTCAATAATGTATAAAACAACATATTGAGGCATTCAGAAGGAGATCCTTTTTTATATAAGTTTGTATGTGCATTATGATTAAAATAAAGTGCCTGGTGAAATTAAATTCACATACTTTAAAAAAAAAGTCATCAATTCCCTTCCTCTCTCACTTTTCCTACACATTATTCATCTGGTATGTGAAAAGCTGTTCTGACGCTTCCACACAAAAGCAAAGCGAAAAGAAAGCCAAAGATGTTTTAGTTAAATAACGATTATTCTTCAGGATCCTTTAAAAGCACAAAACAAAATGTTCTCCAGATACTGAGAAAACATCACATACGCAGTTTCAAATAATTATATGTTATATACCGGAAACCCACTATATTAAGAGCACATTATTAAGATTTTAAAGGCAAGCTATAAAAACTTAGGAATTGCCAGAATTATGGTTGCCTATGCAACCTTCATTCGGTTCCTTGTGCATATGCATTATGATGCAGCCTTTAAGTGCATGATCACACACATTTTTCTCTGGCAATCTATGAAGGCAGAAGTATTAATATATTCAAAAGCTTTTTTGTAGTGCCTATCACTTCAGTACCTGCTGCACAAAAGCCCTAAGTAGTGTGGGACTGGTATGTCCACCTTACATAGTTAAGGAGTGTGCAGAACATCAGAGAGAGATTTAAAAATACTAATTTTTACTGTCTCACCTGAGATGTGTATACTATGTTTTTCCAGAACCATTATATAAGGCAGCCTTTTATATACTTAGAGAATAATGTCAACTAAATTATGTTGTGGGTTCTTACCTACCTGAAGATTCACATGTCAGCTGTAGTTTTGTGATCAGCCCCCTATTTAAATGACTTATTCCTTTTCCCCACAAGCAGTCTGGCAGGTGTAGGAGAGAGAACCCAGTTCCAAGGCCTTCTCCATCTACCGTTTCCCACAGTTCCCTGACCCATTCACAGCTGTTTCAGCAAAGCCATCAAATAATTTCTCAGTGAATGACTACAGAATATTGCATTAAGATTATGTAGCCAACAGCACGCATGTATGAGCTCTAGCGAAGACTTCAGAATATAAATTAAAACAGCCCCAGACCTTCTGCCACACAGATCAACATCACTGTTTCATCAGCAGTGCTTCAGCCAGTAGATCTACTGCAGAGAATAACAGGGTAACTGAACTAAACCAGAAGATAGGAATGAAGATGAAACCTTTACCAGCACCCATCAGGTATTTTCTAATAGAGAAACAGTGGTCTGAAATCTTGGAATCCATTTGAGGCTGTGGACGACAGTGTGCTTTGAGTTTAACTTTTTTCTTTCCCTTTAAATCTCTGCAGCTAAGTTTTGTGTCTATTGAAATTTTGGCCTCCAGATCTTTCTCTCTTTTGTATTCTAATCCTATGCTTCACCATTCCCAGGCACAATTTTTCTTCTCTTAAATCTAGGCCCGGGACAGGGTTTCAGCACATGTGCTTTGAAGGCAAAGACAATTAAGAAGTTGTTCTGCCTTTATCTTTTTGTTTCCATTCCCACATGTAGTTCATCATCCTGCAGTCACCTGCTTGTCCTTCATTTTTGCCCACTGAATGGCTTCTGAGGCAATGTTGTGAAGTGTAGCAGTGAAACAACCCAAATTAAGAGAACCTTTTAAAAAAGAAGTTAAATTATACACATTAAAGGGTTAAGGAGACTTTCAGTGGCTTTTGGGGATAACATCTTTTTTTAAGTAAACATAGATAAAATATTTTAATCTCCCTTTAAATGAACAATATGGTTTTTGCCATTGGATTTATAGTGTTAGTCAATAAATTGAATCTGTAACGTGTAATTCCTAGTAGCACCAGTCCTCGTACCTCTAATAATCTGTAGTGGCTATGTTGTAAGCATTCAATGGTAAACACAAGAACATGTTATGAATGCTATATTATTATTGATATTATGAATTGATAAATTATACTTGATTAATTTATGGATCTCAAATGTGTGGAAATATTTTGTCCACCACCAACTCCTTGTTTCTGCTGGAAATCCAGCACTATTTTGCAATTTTAAAGCAACCCTGAGTTAACAGATTGCAATTAATGTAGTTTTTGGAGGATTGAAAAGGAGTTAATTTATAGTAGATCTCGTATGGGTAGCATCATGGTATTTACTTCAGCATGATCTTGTCACAGTGACAACTGCCCAATACCACTTCAGACTTGTGTGACTGGAAGACTTTTCCCCACTCTCCTTGTGGTGTTAGAGGTGAATAAATCTCAGCTGAGAGTGGGTAAAAGATTTCCAATTTTGTGGTAGTATTTTCCTATTCTATGGTTTCGACCTAAACACTTAACAGGCTCTTGTGGTAAGGAGAATGGAGTACAAAACTGTCTGGAGGAAGAAATCTACTAACCTAGGGAAACAGAAATGTTTTTCTTAATGAATGGACATCATCTGAAATCTGGTTAAGCACATAAGGTATGAAAATCCCAAAGGCTCATGTGGTGAACTGAATTAGATTGCTCTTTGCTTTGTAGCAATCACTTTACCTTATTATTGCAGTTTGCTTTTTCTATTTCTAATTTCAGAAAGAGATGTCTATGAGAGGTAACTTTGCAATGGCATGACATTTTCCATCCTTTTTTGCACTTCAGAATAAAGACTCACTTTTCACTAAAGGAACCTAATAGTGAAAATGCTTTAACTGAGTTAGATGACTGACTGATCTGATTTAGACAACAGTTCCTACTGTGACCTGGGAAAATTTTCTCATTGTTTCCAATAATTGAAAACAAAGTTTCTATTTTAACATAAAAACATTAAAAATCATGGGATTTTTCATGGCACAAGAAATCCTGTTACTATCTATTTCTAAGGCTTATGAAAGTACTTTCATTTGATGTGTATTTTTTTACTTACTTATCTTTTACTTGAAAGTCCTGTGGCAGATCCTCAGCTGATATAAACAATAATAGATCAACTGATTTCAGAAGAGTTGTAACAAGTTATAACAGTGATTGTGAATCTGCCCTTGAAAAATTATTTTTGAAAGTGCTTAGTTCTCTGTGGTAGGAAAAAGTTTTGTGGTTAGAATACTGGACTAACGATCTGTTCTATATCCAGTTCTTCAAAACTTTGGAAAAAATCATTAAAATCTGTTCCTTAGTCTGTCTTATAAAGTTTGACAGCCCCTTTTTTTCCTAATATTTAAATCACAATCTCTTCAGAAAGACACTCTTATTTATCAGTTATTTTCTTGGTTGTTTTTACAGCTTATGTCTTGGGAGTTGTTATATGGCTCAAAAAAACCCCCAAAACTTCCCTGCAACTTTTACAACAATAATTTTTGAATTCTAAGAGGCAAGTTGCAAAAAAAACCCCCCAACTCCTTATTTGGCATGATCATAGAGTTCATCACTGTAGATAAGCCCAAGCTGTATACAAATAGGAGCTGGTTTTGCTGCAAGTAGGGATCACACAATGATCATGTTATAACAGAGACCTAAACCAAGAATGAAGATGTCAGAGCTACCTAGCAGCAAATGTAAATTTAATCTTAAGATAAAAGCATATCAAATATACCCAAGTGGCTTATTGCCAGAGATGCTAATTAGAAAAAACTGTATTATGCACACAGCCATTTGTTCCAAATGGCTCTTCAGGGACCAGGTTAAGGAGGCGTTTCTCCTGTGTGGTTTGTTCTTGTTTACAGAGGTTGTTAATATTTTCATAACCATCTCAGTAAAAAAAAAAAAAAAAGTTAGATGAGTAAAATAGACTTAAATGTGACTCTGGAAATTTCAGTTTTCAATGAAAAAAACTTGCAAGACTTCAGGAGCTGAAATTTTAAGGAAAAACTGTAAATTACACACAAGTATCAATAGCAGATTTCAACTCCCTTCAGATAGCCTGGATCCCTGCCTCTTCAGGACAAGATGTAGGGATAAATAATTTTGGACACAGTAAACGACTGCTTCATCAAACAGCTAATCATAGAACCCACAAGAAAAGGTACCGTTCTGAATTTCATCCTGAGTGGTGCTCAGGATTCAGTGCAAAAGGGTTTAAGTGGGTAACAGCCAAAATACAATTGTGGGGGAACAGGAGGCCCAGTGCATCCAGCATACAGGTACTGCATTTCTAGAAAAAGGACTACATAAAAATGAGGTGATTAAGTAAAAAAGGAAACCCTAAAATAGTCGAAAAAGCAAGATACCTAGAAGATGTCTTTAAGTTGATAAAAACATACTATGTTTGAAACCCAGGTGAAATATATGCTGATAACTCAGGATAAAGCTGTCCTAAAATACCAGGAATAACAATGGGAAAGTTATTTTTTTTAGGGAAAAGGTTAGCATTCAAAAAAATTAAGTCTGCCCAAATGAGAACAGGATCAGCTTAGAAACTCTGTGCATCTTTCTCATTTCCCCCTCACTAGCACTGCATGACTGTAAAGCTATCAGATTTTGTTTTGCCTAAACTGGCGCTGCATAGCTCCTGTCACCGGGAAGCCATCCTCCTGCCAAAGCAACTGCTAAGAATGTCCTCTCTATTAAACAGACATCCATCCATTATCTTAAAAATCCAACGGACATGGCAAATGATAGTCATACCTTTCACAGTAAATTAAATTACTGGTATCCCTTTTACTCAGAGGACAAATGAAGCCCAGAGGGAGGAAACAGGTTGCTCAAGGCCACCAGACAAGTCAGTGGCAGGACCGCACTAAAAAAAAATCAACAGTACTCCCAGGTTTGGGATATCTTGGCCCATGCACACGGATGGTCTTTATGAAAAGTGACACAAGGAATGTAAATAGTGTCCAATTTATGGATAATTGTCTGAAAAAAAACTCACACTGAAGCGCAAATACCATAAAACTTGGGGTAGAATCCTGAGGTGGCAACACTGGGTGTGTTAGAATAATTAATCTTTCCTGATAAGGATTTACTGAAAAACTAGTGAGCTGCCCCTTAGCAACATTTTTTCTTGATATATTCACCAAAGCTAGTTCTGCTATGAACCACTCTCAGTCATAGCAACGCCATAATTATTTTTGCTAAGCATTTAGCAACTGTGTCGCCACATGTCATTACAAATAAATAATGCATCTTTGAAGTGACAAGTAAGGGAAGTGTGAATGAGGAGTTGTTAGAATCATTTCACCTGGTCGGCAGGCGACCCAACCTGGGCGAGTGTGCCGCAAGCTGTCATTGGGGACCCTCACAAACACAGCAGCTTCCAGCCCAGAATGTGCTGGAAAGATGATTAACTTTTGCTTATCAGAAGCCAAAGGAACAACACAAACGTGATAATATAACAGTGTCCAGCAAAGAGAAAACTGTTAATTCCCTAACAAAATCATGAACCATAAACATTAGTAGACCAAAATCCCAAGGGGAGGCTCTGCCGATCAGTTGAGAACAACCTGACATTACCCAGCAGGACAAGCAGGCAGGGCCATACAGTCTATACAGGTCCTGCCACACACGTATGATTTCAGCTGCCTGCATTACAGATATTTGTCTTCCCACAAGATCTCTCTGGCTTGCAACACTGCCCATTGCATAGCTGTGCTGCTTGGGGAAGCACATTGCTGCTGAAGATTCACCATAACCATTCCTGACCCTAACTAGCTATTTCCCCATCAGTCACCCCTAAGCCGTGCAGGTCAGGAGGGCCAGACTGCTGGCATTTCCTAGCATGAGAAGTCACTGAAAGGTCAGGGGCAGTTTTACCACCTCCTTTCTGCCTCTTACACAATGCAAACCCACTAATCTCTGAGAAAGGGAATCCATGTACCTTGTGCCACAGCAGCTCCTGGAAGCACCTCTTTGCTTTTGCCCTGGGCTCTCACTTGCATTCTCCTACTCAGTGTCACTCAGCTCCTAATGGGGCCAGAGCAGAGGAATTCTTGCTCTCCATTCTGCAATGTAGGTGCACGTGATGCTTTATTACAACTATCAAGGCTGTCTGTTATGTACTTGCTCTTATATATCCAGCTCCTGATTTACAGAGAAGCTGTGCAAGCAGATGCCTCAGTCCAGTTTATATATACAGCTGTGAATCTACCCCATGGGCACAGTTATGACAATTATGCATGCAAGCTGGATAATGAAAAAACAAAAATATCTAATTAAACATGAATTTGCTAATATGCAGCAAGTAGAACTGTATGAGTTTATAAATAGTGTACATAGATCTCCCTTGCTGGATGACACAGGATTACTGCTGTGAAATTTTTGCAAACCTTTGAAATCCCTGCAAAACAAAACATCATCAGGCAAGTATAGAAAGACATGAAGAGATGACAAAGAGAGGAGGCGCCTGAGTAGAGACAGTTGTGATAGAAATATGAGACTGGCCTTATTAACAGAATGCTGAATTTAACCTGCAAATACAGAAGAACTGCAAATGTGGTCCCCGATTATTCAAATACATTGTACCACAATCCCTTCTCCAGCCACACTAACTTCAAAGATGTTTCAGTTTTAATAGATTATCTGACATTTAAAAATACAAGTGTGGAGACAGTTGCTAATATATTTAGACTGGGGAACTTCATTTTGGTCATCTCTGCCTCTAGCTTTCTCTTAAAACATTTAATAGCAGCTTCATTCCTCCTGGCTTCTATGAACTGGGGATTTTAATTTATTTATGCTGATGAGGAACTTTTCAGTATCCTCTTCCCCTCTTGTCGCCATTACAGAGAAGAGGGCAATGATTTTTAAAGGAAACTGTTTTTTATCTAGAACATGCAAAATTAAAAAGATACTGGAAAATGCAGCATAATTCAGGCCCACAGAACTCTAGAGACCTAGTTAAAGAATACCTGTTAATGGAATTAATTTTTCATGCTCCACATACACAGAGGAATGTATTTCAGGGAATATATAGGCCTACAATATAAAATCAGATTCAATTTCAAAAGTAATGTAATGAAATGGTAGAAACGTGACCTGATGAAAGTACTGATTTGTTTAAATATCCCATGACTTGTTAATCGTACAACAATTGCTCAGCTTCACCAGTTGCACAGTGGTTGAAGAGGAAAATACCACATGTGACTAATCTGACAGTTACTTGTAATATTTAATGCAGCCAGCCCCCTCTCAACCTTCTGCTTCTGGTTAATCTAATTATTTATAACTTTGCTGCCAAGTATTACTTTAAAACTAAAAGGATAGGATTCAAATATGAAGCATGGGGCACTGCCATCCCGTCTTCCCTTGAAGCTGCTTGTGTCAGCTTTCTCCAGATTTTGTGCACCAAAGTCCTTCAGATTTACTTCCCCAGACCTTCTCTGTTCTTTAATTCTTTCTACAGAAAGTTCACCTTCCTCCCCAGAAAATCTTGAGATTTTTCTTAGAAGTCATGTAACTTAAATTAAACCATGGGTTATATAGCCTTTATGACTCACTTTACCAAGCTCCTCTGAATAACCATGTGGGCCAGAAAATTAATTAATTTCTATTGTCTATTTGCAAAATCTATTAATGTTCTTCAAGAAGAAATAAGCTCTGTCACTCACAGAAAACGGAACTATCAGACCCTAATGTTATTTTTGCAGCAGTATATTTTTATCTAAATGCCTGATTTATGTAACAGATCTCACTCTATTGCAAGATTATCCAGGCATGATCACCAAGCACCATACTACCTAGGCAGCACAGAAGATGAACGAATATATTCCAGTACCAGAAACTTTGAGAATGCAAATTTCTGATTTTCACTTATGGGGAATAAGCCTTGCAAATTTGATCCACATGCACCCTAATGGTTCAAAAGCCAGACATCCAAGGAGATCCCAGAATTTTCTCCCTTTCCCTTGCCCTCTCCCACTGAAAAAAAAAAAAGCAGTGGGAGAGGGGATGCTATTTTCAAGACAATGTTATAAATCAGACACCTAGCAATAGTAATACAGGCAAAGGAGTCTTTCTCTCCCTATGTCAGCAAGCCAAAAGTCTTCTCCCTCATTTTTAGTGCTGAGAAATAGGACTGGGCCTATTTGTATGACACAGGCACGGTGCCCTTTGTCGACTATAACTGGCGTGTTACACCTGCACTGCCACTGGAAGTCAGCTACAAACATCTGCACAAAGTAGAGAAAAACAGCAGGATCCTCTCAACTCTCCCATTACCCCAGATAATGACTACTTCTCCCAGTTTTTCTTGTTCCTCTCAAGAAGATGGAAGATAGGTGATAATTCCCTTTCAATACAGCATTTAACAATCGTCTGGAAGGCAATAAATGCTATACTCCAGAGAGATTAGCAGAGTGAAACCCGATTATAATGACTAAAATGAGACAGCAACTGCAACAATCTGCAAATCCAGAGATCCTTGGAGCTGTGTGAATAACTGGTAATCTACTATGCTGGCAGTTCTGAAAAAGTATTTTTAAAATTTCCATTTGAAGGAAATGTTCAGCATTTCACTTTGATAAAGTGAAGGGAATTGAAACAAATAGTTTCATAACAAAAATATTAATCAGAGTTTTTTTGGTGGTGGAGGGTAAGGATACTCATCAATTCAAAGGTATCACTGAAAAATTTTATCCAGAGTATTTTCTCCAGCTCTAGCTTTTGCTGTCTCCAGTGAACTGATAGAATAGGCAAAAAGCCTTTAGATCTTCAAAGCTGTCAACTAGTGTAATTCTATAGTGAGTATCACATTTGGAATTTGGGATTATAAAACTCTGGAATCGGGAAGTTGCAAAGAATCTTCAGTTTTCATGGAAAAAGCTGAACATTTTTTTAATCTTCCTGGCTGCAGACAAGAAATGAGGAGGCAGTCATTAGGCTAAAGAGTCCTTGAAGGTAAAATAAAATCCAAAGTCAATCCATCAGTCAATCAATCTTGTGATTCTGGATCTCTGACTCATCATTTTAAATCGTTTGAGGTGAAGAAACTAGGTTTAGCCTTCCTTAGTACAGATGTTTACTGCGGATATGCACTTCTTTGGTTATTCAGAAGGCAATTTATGCCAAAAGACACACCATATTATTTTCTTCCAAGTGTGCAATAGCATGGCAACTTATCAAATGCCATTATGAATGCCAGTTACTGTTATTTGCACATGTATCAAGGCGCAAACATATATCTGCCATTCCATAACTACTAAAGCACAGTTTGATGCTTTTCCCACTGGGCTACTTTTTTTCAGAGTAGTTCATTATTCAGTATTCAGAATTCATAATAGAAGGCAACACATCGCTGAATAACATTTAGATTTTAGGGAGTATCTGTAAATGAGGGGTTAATATATGTTACCCACAGTGCAACTGTATTCTGGGCTACATAGCTCTCACTTTTCTCTCAATTGGGAACGGAGCTGGATCCATAAGCAAACCAAGAAACAACCCTCCCCCCTGCCCTGAAAGACAGAGCCCTGTCTGAGAGAGGAGAAAATCCCAGGAAATTTGCATTGCTTATCGGTACACAAAGGAACATTGCTGAAGCTTCAAAACAGCATTTGGAAGATGCTTGTGAAGTTCTTTGAATGAAATATTGAACAAGGGTCTAAAAATGAACTCCGGTTATTCAAAGTAAACAGTGTAGAAAAAAAATCTAGTAAAAACCTCTAAAAAACTGTAGAGGAGAAAGGAACTGTTTACTTTTTATGTTTCGGCTCATTAAAAGTGTGATTAAATTAAAGAAGGCGAGATGAGATAGACCATGTGTCATGTATTTCCACTGAAGACAGCCAGGCAGCATCATATTTGACTTCAAAATAAATTCCCCTGTGCATCCTAGTAGGGCTTGATTTTATTAAATGTCATGCTAGAAACTATTACTTTGCTGTGTTTGTATGAAGTAGCTAC
Organism: Cariama cristata; assembly: GCF_000690535.1. Taxonomy (NCBI): domain Eukaryota; kingdom Metazoa; phylum Chordata; class Aves; order Cariamiformes; family Cariamidae; genus Cariama; species Cariama cristata. The sequence goes on along the minus strand of NW_009636363.1, from coordinate 27,131 downwards.
TGGTGCCATCCCATCTGTGCCTCAACCCTCATTAGCCTCTGCTCTCATTTTCTACAAAGATTAATCTATTTTGAGAAAAATCATGGCAAGAAATGATGCTTGTATAGCAAGGTCTCATTCTGCAAATTGTGAGAACTGTGAAGTTGTCCTTCTGTTTGCACTGAATCTAAGGCCATAATGTCAAAGAGAGATGATTAAATGAGTCTGCAAAAAGGCGTATATTGGCAAACCTTGGTTTTGCTTGTGTAACTGAGTGGTTACACGCATGTAGTCAGACTGGCCAAGAATACAGCCATTATATGATTCATACATACAGCTGTGGCAACTATATATCAAATTAGGTCTAAATATGCACATATTTCATGTACAGCTGCACACTACAATCATTGAAAATATTTTTCTGTGACTGTCAGTGCAGTCATTCTACACACCATTCAGGTCTGTTGAAAAAAACCCATTTGTGCACCTTCAGCTTGCACTCACTCCAGATAGTACTGACCTCACAGCTTCTCAATTCTTTCATGTTCATAGCAAGATAAGATATATCATACCCCTCTGTGGAACTTCCTCAGCCTGTGACTACAGTCAGAATTTGCTGGGCTGCAGGATTTAGCTAAAGAAGCTAAAAGGCAGAGTGCTGGGCCACTTTCCAGCACTGGTTCAACTCACACTACACATTGTGTTTTAGCTTTTGTCTTCTTATAGTTTTTAATGACCATAAAGTATCCAGGTTAGTTTGTAGAAAAAGATGCTGAGGACCACTTTACTAAGAGTTTATACGTCTCAAGTGGCTTTACAGTTGCCATGGTAAAATTTATTTGCTGAGTGCCAAAGTGCATCGTGGAGTAAGAGAGTTGTTTTCCTTGTTAAATGGTCAAAACATAAGTTAAACCTGCCTTTAGGCAGGCTCAGTGTACCCTGCAACCACCCAGGAACATTTTCAATAAATAAGAAAAGTTTGCCATTTTAAAGAGGAACATTTGGTTTTTTTCAGCTGGCTTTGCCAGGTTTGGCTTGGTAGATGCTTAACTGTCAAAGCTTTTCACTTCTAATGTTGACTAAATACTAAGCAGCACTGCCCTTCTCCCCCTTGCCCTTCTGCCAAGTGCAAGGGAAAAAAAAAAACAAAACAAAACAAAACCAAACCAAAACCAATGCAAAACACAAAAATCAGAGGAAAAAAATTAAGGAAAAAATTTCCAGGAAAGGTGAGGAGAGCTAAAGAACCCTTTAATGGGAACTGCAGTTCAATTCTGTTCACAGCCCTTTCACTGTGCATTTAGGCACTCAAACATCATAAATATGAACGTTCAAGACAGCACTGTAACAAATGCCAAAATTTAAGTTCTAACTTGTGCCTTACATTGTTTTATTTGAAAGTCAGCATACATACTACTAGGATGAATTGAATGCATTACTGAGAACAGGTTAGAAACAGCATGGCTGAGCTAGTCAAACTTAGCACTGGGTTCTGCTAGGTAGCTTAGCTGGATTTGCAAGATCTCCGATGCTGACTATGCCACCCTAAAATCAAGCTCCCAAATCCTTTCTCACTCTGACCTACACAAGAAGTCGCTATTTTATTACCAGCAGAGTCCTTGATTATGTGTTTTGGATTCTTTTAATATGTAATTATGTAATATAATGTATAATATTGCATGCATACATATATTCTGTATAGATACACTATGTAGATACAGACACACTATAGAATATCTACCGAATTTGCGGAGGGTGGAGCATGCATCCATTTGTAGTGCATAAGCAAAAAGCCCAAAGCCAAAACCAAAGAAAAGCAAACGGGAGGAAAAGAGTGGTCTGTTTTGCTCTGAAAATGGAGCTGTTCCGCATCACTGTGCTGCCTTGCTGGATGCAGCTGCACAGCGTAGGCTCATGCCCTGCAAAATACTCTCCTTGCTGTTCAGGTAGCATGTAGCTGCTGTTGAAAGTTGAGATCACTGAGCAGAAGTGATCTGTACAGAGGCTAGAGCCACCATCTGATGTCTCATTTTGCTTCTTGCCACCCAGACCTCTGTGCTGGGGCAGCAGGCAGAGACGTTCCATTAGTTTCACGTCACCTTCTGGCACTGGTAGGCTCTGCTGTCGTATGAGAGGCCAATGTTAACACTAGATCTGTGCACAATTTTTTTTAACAGCAGTACAGGTTTCATCCAGATCAGGCATGGGCAAATGATCATATTTCTGTCAAATCAGCCACAGTTGTGATACAGAGTTTATGCCAGCTCTGTGCTTTTATGCCAGATTGATGCCAACTGTGGGAAGACACACAATTCTTGATATGGCATGAAGTGCAAGTGGTGCAGACAAATAATACCTGATCCAGCAAAAAGCTTGCAGGAACAAAGTTGACTGATCAGGATTTTTTTGAACACATTTGAGATGGCAGAAAGAATTTCTACTGAATCTGCACTTTGTAACATTGGGACCGTGATAGTTCTGATCTGATACTAAATGCCCTAAAATTAGATTTATTGGATACCAGCCCAAGACTTTGTAAACCAAGGCCTACTTGTTCATGCCTGTATCTTCTAAGGGTTTATCTACCTTGTGAAAGAAAAGTTGTGTTAGGGAATCTGAGCTGCTGTATCCAATTCAATGCCATACGTAAATCATGGAAATATATAGCTCCTCTCATCCAGCACCCTAACTGACAGTGCTTCTTAGCTCTCTGTTTTAGAGCTCATAGCTATGCAAATGCTGCAGTGATATTTAAGCACCCTGGCTTGTTTGGGTTACTCAGAGATCTCTAGCACAACGCTTCACTGTACATTTTACAAATATCTCTTGTTTCCAATTCCTTATTAAACAAAAGAAAGAACAAAATCATAAGATGTGTTTTATTTTCAACTTTAAGCATTCTGTTCTGGTTTTGGTGGTTTTATGGTGAATCACATGTTTTGGGTAACATACCCATGTGTTTTTGCAAATATGATCTCCGAGTGATCCCACCAGGAATACACAAGACATGTAACTCTCATAACTCTGGAGTACACTGCTAGAAGAGCACCTGGGCCTTGGGGTCAGCATGTGAACAAAATCACCAAGCACCAGCACACGTCAAAGTAGTAAAGCCTAATGGATCAGGTGCCTGAAAGCAGGATATGAGCTATTCAGTATAAAATGTCCTCTTTAGACTCCTGGGGAGGTATTCTGTTTGCTGATTTATTGTGAGAGGAATTCTTAGTCCTGTGCCCACACGAAATGTCATCACAGCTAGTATCAATTTCATACCTCTGCAGGAGGATCATGGGGACAGACTAACACCTGCTCTGCTAATCATGGACCACTTAGGTAAGGATCAGGCTTCGCTGATCAGCAGCATGGGGAAGTTACCCTGCTTCATTAGCTGTGCCTATTTCTGTGCATGAAGAAAAATCTGTGTTTTCCAGTGCTGTCGATCTGGTATCCTCAAATTTGCTTCCCTCAGCACTAAGGGACAAGCTGGGTGGTCTTCTAGCAAGTATGCAGCCACTGCATATGTGGAGAAAGGATGTCTTGTCGAACATTCTGCCTTATTTCCAACAAACAAATTTATTTCAGAGCCACTATCTGAACTCCTCATCCAAAGCCTATATCGATAGCTAGATGTCAGAATCATAATTTTTTATTCTTTCAAGCTTTTCCCCGGTAGCTTTAAATAGAAGAATAAATTTTCCACAGAGAAAGAATCTTCTATTAATAGCATTAGATCATTTCAGCACTTGAAAGGAAGAAATTAGTTGAGTTTTTTACCCTTTTTTAAAATACTTTTAAAAATATTCTAAGTTCTTTTATTGTGCAGGCAAGAGAGTCCGCCTTCAGAGTTTTAATTACTGGAGAAAAAAAAAATTCTCTCTCTGAGTTCAAAAAGCAAAAATAGTGAATGAGACTATGTGAAATGGCTTAAAATAAACATCTTCAAACAATCTGGTCCTATGTGTCAGTTCTTTCTCATGCTTTGATAATCTCATCTCAGTTGTTGAAACAGACTTACACAGATTGTATATGAGGCTTGAAGATGATTGAAAGGACTTCTGCTTATCCGGTGCAGTGAATTGCCAATAAGAGGTGATGTTCTGAAGGACAGTCTCAACAAATTTCCTCACTATATTTTCTCATAGCACAGAAAATTTGGCCAGTTAGACTTCTGTGAGCTCACATTCTAAGATCTCTCCTCATTCATTTAAGAAAATGAGAGGAAAACAAGCCATAGGTTTCTCCGCCTTTTCCAAATAAACTTTGTTATCCTCTTATGTAAAACACTAAGAGGATATTCCAAGTGGCAAAGAGCTTTATACACAGCTTCGCTTAAAAGCAAAAACATAAAACATGTTTTGTTCTGCAGTCACAGAAATTTCAGTCATTTATTGTAATGAATGGGCAATGTCAAAGGAACATATGGTATTTTTAGCTCTGCTTCATTACCCAATGTGGTGAAAGAATCCTGAATACTTGTAACATCTAAAAGCCTTCTCTGAGAAGAAAGCCTTTTCTTGCATAGTCTTGATTAAAGTCAGACTGTTATTGTCCAGAGGATCAGTAAACTACTGAGCAGGAAGAGAAGGCTGCCTGCAGGATAAGTAGTCAGATCTGTACAAATGGTGAAATGATAGCAAAACCCAGAGTTGTGTGTAAAGGCAGAATACGTATAGAGAAGAGGAACGGCAGCCCAGTGAGAGAGGGAATAGTCTCTGATGGGCAGATGTGACAAACAGTGTGACAAACTCCTTGTCTGACCTTATGTTCAGGAATTTAGGACTGAAGCTCTATGCTAGAGGCAGATAAGCTTAAGCTAAGATGACTGAAACAGGGCACTATAAGGCATAATAATACATGCCTATAAATGCAATAGAGCTGACAGGCGCATTTGATACCAATACCCTCTGTTAATATGTTTCACAACATTTTTTTTACTGTTATGTTTGCTGTATGAATCCATTTGACCTGCCAATGAATTTGGCTTATGCTTGACTAAGTTGACCTTTTTTTCTTTTTCCTCTCCTACTGCACAAGATCCTTGACCTGGCTTGATATGCTCTGCTCAGTCTAGACATGAGACAAAGTATGAGGGATTGGGCTTATTCTAAACAAAGTTACGGGATTTCAGAATGAAAAATGGTTTTCTGCCATGAGCTTCCTCTGTTGTTTCTAAATATAATATTATAGGTAGCTTCAAACAGAGTTTGGATATAACTTACACTTTATAGGAAGGAACAGGCAATGATAAACATGTTAGCTTGGAACAGCGTGGATCAGTGTGGCAAGCACTGAACACCCTTCCAGTTCTCATAAAACCCTGTGGATTTCAGGGTTTCTTGGAACATCACAGGATCAAATCCAAATCATGCCTAGACCAGTGAAATTCAATACCATCATTACACAAAACAATCCACAAAGGCCACAGCAGTCTGAAATCTCTGCAAATGCTGAAGAACAGTGGCATAAATTTCAAAACAGTGACATGGAAATCTTTGAATATCTTAGTTTTCATTACACTCATAAGTAATCAGTTTTTGCAGCTAAGATACTGTCGCTTCCTCTATTAGTTCCCATGTAGGTTTCTGGCACAAGGAAGCTTTCAGGAGATTTTGTGGCTTTTTAGTGGTATACCCCAAAACACACATAGGCTTCCTCATGAGGAAGCAGTTATTATAATATTGTGGGGGGCTCTTGTTTCCAGCTCTCCATGACTCATGCAAGCAGCTGAGAACACAGTTAAAATACGAAAGCTGAAAAGAAACTGAGAAGAGGGAGTATTTATTCCACTACTTTTTCTCTTGGAAGAACTAAAAAATACATAAATTTAGGTCAGACAGGGTAAAAATATTCCATGCTGGTTTTCCTTCCAGGCTATTTGGGCTTTGTGAGACTTATAAAAACAGGCCCAGGATATGGTTGAAACGAACAAGACTATTATTTACTTGTTTAATAAAAACGTCATACATTGAAAGAAATTCATATTCTATGGTGGTTTAAAAATGAAAATTTTGTCACCGATCTGTTTATCCCTTTTGCATAACAAAATAATAAAATAATTTTTTTTTTATAAAAAAGGTAGAGAGAAACAAGAGGAAAAAGTCCAAATATTTTTGCTGATGAAAGGAAAATATTAGAAAAAGCATTCATTAGATGGTTCCTGCTCAAAAACATGACCCAAATGAAAATCGAGAGCTGGAGACCAAAGAACTACCTGGGATTGTTAGTCTCAAAAAAAATGTGCATTTAAAACCTGTTGTCAGTAAAATTAACAAAACTTGTCTGTACAAAGAGAGAACCTCCTGACATGCTTTTAATTTTGGAAACGGTAGTTATTTTTTGTTCTTTACCATAAGCACTGACCAGCAGAACAGAAGTGTAATTGTGTACTCCCTAGACAGTTCTGAATACCGTAGCAGCTTATCATTTTTTTTTTTTTTACACCATTACATTATAATTTAAGTCTGTAAATGTAGAACCAGGGCAATATTACCTGTTCAAACAAAATGTGCAGAACAGGATTTTGATCAGCAATTTCAGTGTGTATGTGAAACACAGTACAGAAAAGGTTTGTTACACCAAGGCAGATTTAAGCTGCTCCACATCCACCATGCTGGCCCCAACCACTAAGTTGCCTTGACCAAGCCATGGGAAAATTTATTAGTAGGAAAGTTTTGTGCAACTCAAAGTTGCTACAGCCTCTCCTGTTTCATCCGCAGGCTGGTCTAGGGTGAGCAGGACAATGCCTGACGCGTTAGCCACATGGTGACACTTATGGAAACATTCCAGGCACTTAAAGGCAGATGTGGGGAACTTCTACCAAGGCTGCTATACACTTTTAAATGCAAATGCTGCTAGTAAACTGTAAAAATATGAAAAAAGCCATTTCTCAGCAGTCATAATTTACATTTTGATTTAGCTCATGGCATTCTTTGTACCTATTTTGAAAATGTTTGTATGCTACCTCCTTCCTCCTCTGTTTATTCCAGTTCAAGGTAGTTCTTTCCAAAATGGTCTAAGCACTGTAGTCATTAAACATCACACTTGTACATACTATTGCCTAATATTTCTAGAGATAGTAACCATCTGCAAACGTATTGTTGAGGTTTATTATGTGACCTTTGCAGTTGTTGTAAGCAGTACAACCTAACTAGCCCACAGTTTCTCCTTGAAAAGAGCTATTAAGATGGCATTTAAGACATTTGTCTCCCCTTCTTTCAAATGTAACCATTTCAAGAAATTATGATGATGCATTTTCTGACTTGTTTTTAGCAACAATTGTCTAGTTCATGTGGAAAGAACGTTTTATGAAGTAAAAAATTAATACAAAACTCAGCTCTTGCACTGAACTGCATAAAGACTCACTCCAGTTAATGAAATCAGTAGAACTCTGGTTAAATGCAAAGCCCTTGCTCCACTAAATTCAGTACACTATAAACCTTAGAAAAGAACAAGCTAAAAGAAACTCATCCATCTGTGCATTAGAGTAAATTTGCTTTTTGTCACAACCATAGCATCATTCTCTCAAGTTTGAAATTGTCATTATATGTATTTTGTTAATTTATGCATAGCAATTTCATTGATGCTAAAATGTCTTGCTGAAGGGCTCTAGGAAGATAAATGCCATTCTGGACATAGGGATATATAACAGACAAGTGTAGTATATGGACATTTCAGATAAGCTGTAATATGGGCTAAGACACAATACAAGGGAGTTTTTACTTTATGAAAAATTTAAGAGCCAAAGGCTTGACGAAAGTTAGTGACTTTCAGTACCAATAACTCATAGGAATTTGCATGTGTGTTTACGGGCTTTTGAAACTCGTAATTTAGTAAGAGAAATAATGATCTTTATCCTTCCTCTGGAAAGAAAACACAGGAATTCATTTCTGGAATTCATTTTTGGAAGGATGGTTGTTTAGTTTGGTTGGCATTTTGGTTTTAAAGAAGAATCTTGTTTCCTTTCTGCTTTGTAAGGAAAGAGCTCGTTCTCTGTCAAATTAGAGTCACAAGATCATACTACTTAACAAATGCACGCAGAAAATGTTGAGTCCTCAGCACCAGCTGTTCACGGACCCACTTCTAATGGGTTGCATTACTTGCTAATGTAGACACAGCCAATGCATTACATTAGCAAAAGGAAGAGCAGTTACTTTCATAGTTGTTCTCCTTTCTTGGCTGTGGGGTGGCATAGAGAGTTAACGGACAGAGATCACTGTTCTCCTGCCAAATTCTTATTTTGTTGTTCCCATGTGGGACCCTGTCTCTCTGTCTTTCTATTCTTCTTTCTTACACAGGGCAAGGATTACAACTCAGCAGTTTATTTTTCCTAGCCTCTATAACACAAGAAGGAAACAACCCAGAATGGAGTCATTCCAAGAGCTGCAGAGGAGACAGCTTTATATATTTTAAGTAATTTCCATGTTCATTCCTTGCCCTGAAGATCCTGCCATTCCCATTAGGAATAGATTGTGGTCTTGTTTCAGACAAACAGTGATAATCACTACAGTAAATCTGACGAGCAATTATTTCTCTTGGCCCTTGATCAGTAAAGAATTTCATTTTAGAAGGCATATTGCTCTATTAGCACTTTCAAGATTGTTAACCAGAGCCCATCTATTTGGAAGCAGAATCTCAATTTTTAGAGTATGGACCTCCCAGGAACTCTTTAACAAAGATAATCAGATCTCTACAGTTAAGCACGTTGTAGTTTTGTTAGCTCAGTGCTTTAAAGCCCTTATTTGAGCCTTGAGATAGTGCCATGGTAAGGAGCAGATAATGGTAACTTTAACACCAGATTTAACAGGTGAGAAGTGCCATTGGCCATGGGGACTTTGTAGTGTCTGACTCTGCTCTGTGTGAATGCACTTATGTGCGTGTCTTTTCAAGGATGCCGAGGACAACAACGGGTTTGTGGTACCTTGCTGTCTTTTGAAGACTGCTGAGTATCTTATAAATTGCCTCTTTGAAAAGTACCGGTAGACAGTGGGATAAAGGGATCTTTAAAAACAATGCTGCCCTCAAAGGATTTCCTACATGTGTCTCATATTTACACAATGTTACATGCAGCAGACCAAGCCATCTCTAGAAAGTATTTAACCATTCATTCAGGTGATATGACCTCGTAAGAAGAGTTTAATCACAATTTACCTATCAACCAAATGTAGAAATCACTGGCAGCTTTTTAACAGGCTTACAAGGAGCGAAATTGGGTACCTAACCTTTAGACAAAAGTTGAATTCAGTCACTGTGCCTGTTTTCTATCTACCTTTCTCTGTAGCTGTTCTGGTTTATGTCATAGTTTCGTTGTGTAAGTATTTCTTCTTCCAAGTCTCTGTCCTATTCTCTATAACAGGCCTGGAGTATGCACCAGAGACTATTGACTAATGTTTATTTGTTGCCAATGGCTGTAAGGAAAGTGAAAGTGCAAAGCAGCAGGAGTGATAAAGGGGGGGAGGGGTAAAGAAAAAAGGCAGATGCTTTTGCATTTCACAAAGCAGAAAGAATGTTTTCTGTCCACAGTAGTGGCATTGAACAGTGACTGAGCATCTACAGAGAGCTGTGGTATGTTCGAGGGAAGAAGGAAATGATGCATTAAATTACAAGGGCATAAAAGTGCATAGGACATGAGGATTTGATTATTTCTCTAATATTCAACTTTGAGATGGATATAATGTGTGAGCTGATTGTACGTCTGACAGACATAGACTCCCATAAACAGAAGAAACTCCAAACAGGTCAATTCTGGGGCATGAATCCCAGAAAAAAGCAATGCATAGTTCCCTGTTAGTAAGCATCGTGCTCTTATACCAATGACTTCCCTGGGTGTTAAACATCACTCTAAACGTAACTGCTGTCAGAGATAAGCTGCAGTGAAATGCATTTGAAGGTGCCTCTTGGAGACAGCGCAGGGTGTGTTTCAGTCTGCAGACTCTCTGAGGAAGCTATAAAAAACATCCTTTCAACAGGTTTGCAGCAAAGCTACAGCTAATTAAACAACTGCAGGTGATGAAACACTGGTCCTGCAGTGCAGACAACAGCTTTACTACTACAAATGCATGGAAAGCCTAATTCGAGCCATTCCTTACTTCTGGGCTTGGCCTCCCTGTGTCCTGCAGAACAGCATCTCTCCAAGAGGCTTGGGGAAACTGCCCAGTCCTGGGAATTTGTAATGTGTGTGGTACAAAACCCTTTGCAGATGGAGGATGGACAATGCTTGGTGCGCAGTCTGGCTCTTGGCCCTCTGCAGAGGCAGTGTTCATTTGACTTTATTTGAATAGATCTTCTGTGAATCTCAGGAGATGCTGCTCTGTCTGCTGCCTGAGCAAGCTCTCACGGGGTGAGAGGCATGCAAATGTTGTTTCCCCTCCCAAAGGAAGATGTTGTACAGGTCTGGGTAACTGAATTAACTGTGATTATACAGCAATCCCTCATTAGTCTCATTTTCTTACTGTTATTTAGTTCTTCCTTATCCAGGTAAAGCGTGTTGTGGGTTCCTTTATACAAACACTGAAAAACTTATTTTGTTAATGAATTGCTAATGTCACACTGTTCATTGTAAATCACAGGAAGTGCTATTGGGACTTGACACAATGATCCAAAAGCATGAAAGGTTCCTGATTAATTTCTTTGCACCTTGGCTCATATGGTGGTAATGCTGTTAGGTGATATGTCAGCTTCCAGAAGGAACGTTTTCTGGAAGAAATCACAAATCTCAAGCATATAAAGCATATTTTTATCTAAGAGATGTAGCTGGAGTTGCCACTTCCCTGCTCTCTTTCCTTTGATAAGTATAATCTGTTTCCCCGTTCATTTCAGCTAAAGCTGATTTTAAAATCCAAATACTTCGAAGGGAGGCTCAGCATGACAGAATGGAAATAAACTGCCTTGGCAAGCACAGCCCCCTTCTACCACCCACAAATTATGTTTTGGGGTTTTTTTTTTCCTCCTTCAATTAAAGAAAAATGTTAAATCATAATTTAACATACTAAAGAGCAGTGGAAATTATAGAACAAGGATACATGGCAAACATTTGAGTATGAAGTGAAAATGGAAGCTCAGACTCCGGAGACCACATGAAAAGTAGAAAGGAAAGCACAGTAACTTGCATTTTCATGCAGGAAAGTGCAAAAACCTAATCAGGATTCATACCTCCCAGCTAAAAGAAAGGTGATACAGCCCAAGAACAGGCTATACGCAGTGTAAACTGACCCCGGAGCTGCTTTGGGTATGGTGTGCATAAAGGACTCCGTTATTCTGCCATTTATCTTAGTATTTTCACCCTGCCTTCATGTACCTCCACGAGTCTGAAGTCTGCATAAATTTTCTGTGCCAGATTTTCCCCCCAAGGTAACTCGATGAATGACGTAGTTCTCATGAGGATGAACCTGGCCCACTATCCGTCTGCTTCCTCATGAGATTAAACTAATGGGTGAGATGAAATCCAAGGCAGGAAATCATGAACATAAACGATTACAATTTTGAGATAGAATTCAAGCCATTTTTACCTACATCGTTGACCATACAAAATCAAAAAATTTGGATGGGTAAATGCCTGAATTTGCACCTAAATCCTGTAATTTTCCCTCCATTGTTTCAATATTTTTCTGGTGTAATAAATATGATGTGTCAGAGCAACAATCTATGTCACGTCAGCAGCTGTGCATCCAAAAATAGCTTATGATTACATTCAATAATGTACTGCCAGTACCTTGCCTTTTCTAACTAACTAAACTGTTAGGAACTAGGTTTTCTGTTTTACAAAGCATTCGGTGTAAATTTTTCCAAATCAACCCAAAACAATATGGAAATATTCATAGCTTCAAATATAGAGTCCTTCAAGAATTAAATAAATTTCAGGTTCATCAAACATTTTTTCCTCATTTCTAATTTTAATTTCTAATTTTTAACAGTCATCCAAGATTGGAAAAATCGAAAGACTCTATGTTCAAAAAACTGAAATGGAAACTTAAAACTGGAACATTCCACTGCAGTTTTCTCTCAGACAGAGTCAAGAAAGAGAGCATGTCTGCAGATATGCAGGTGATAGAAAACATTTTTAGAACAAGGAAGAGCTCCATCACAGGAAACATCTAACTAGTGCAACAAAAAACCTCTTCAGTTTGAATTCTGCTTCTCTGGAGCATAACAGAAGTGTTAAAAGGCTCCTAGACACAAATAATTTACCCCTGTCCTACAGATTCAATCAGTTCAATGCTAAACTAAGCAAAAAGGGGTTTGTTCCTGCTGCTAATTCTCTTTCCCAAAGCTCTGGATAGTCCCTGCTCTAAAACCAAGACAACCTTTCTGTCTTCTTTCCTCTGCAGGTTTCTCTCACTAGAAAAAAAGTACCCTCTGTATAGAGCACCCTTTGTAGAGAAGTGCTGTTTCTCGGCTAACCTCAGAAATGTCTGGCTTACATGATTTGGGACTGACCAGTAGTAGACATGAACCCTTCAAAAGCTCAGCTCTCCCTGTGACGTCCTCCTTAACATCCTTTTTAGAGTTAGCCAATAATTCTAGGCAGCACTGAAAGTTAGTAGTGGTAAAGGCACCTCTAGCCCAAAAGCCAAAAAGGTCATTTTGATTCCACTCACTGTCTCTACCCTCTGGAGTGGACCAAAGAGAACCTTTTTTCCTTTTTTTAACTCCGTATCTGAGTTGCAAAGACAGATGCAATGACAATAAAGGGGAAAACATGCAGAGCTGCATTACAAACCAATTCATCAGAAAACAGAGCACGCCTGCCTTACAAATTTGCCTGCAGCTCTTGTCTGCTGTGTTATTTTTAACCTGCCTGCAGGTTGCAGATTTTTCAGTGGTCAAGTGTACACAGACTACCGTGTACCACTGCATACCAGTGTACACAGAGGACCGAGGAAGGCACAACTTCCATTACCATGAATTTAAGCTACCAAAATTCCCAGCACATTAAAATTCAGCATCCTTTATCTTCCCATAAGGTTCTTGCTGCAATTTGTGTATTCGCAAGAGGGCATCCCATGTCTCTTACAGTCTCTCTCTTTGGCAAAGTCAGAATAACTTGGCTCTGCCCTCCTGATGTTCCCAACTGCCATACATCAGCCTGTGGAGTGCAGCCTGCAGTCGCTATAATCAGCAACCCAGGCATCAAGTTACTCTCTCGCTCATCATGAAAAACCCAAGAAGACAAAGCCAACTGACTGAACCCAATGCTCAATTTCACAACACTGTTATCACTCAGGTACAATTGTCTCGGCACCAAAACCATCTGCTGTACAAATGAAGGCTATGTGCAGGCATAGGGCACTGTTCCATCACACATTCAGGACACACACTTCACAGTACTCCCAGCGAACCTGCCCCACTTCTGTGGGAGGCTGGCTGGGAGAGAGTCAGGACTTGACATTTGTAAATAGGAGAACTTCTATGTGCAGAAAAACTTCACAATCCATGCAGAATTCCTATCGAGAAGGGACTAACAGGAGTAACAGTCTATTTATGTCACCACAATATTTTAAAGAGGAAAGCAATAGGGCATTTTTCAGAAACACTGATCACCACAACTGCTGATGATGTAAACAGAAGCTGCAGATGATCAGACTTTCTGAGGAGTCAGACCCTGCAGCCAAATGTAATGAATATTACGGTTTGTTTCCTTCTTCTCTGTTGCCTGGTTTATTCTGCAACCCAGAGCAGTACTGCAGAGCAATACCTGTCAGGTCATAACCTCTCCGCTCCTCTGATGTGGGATGTCTCAGACATCAAACCATTTTGACCACTGTTAGGAGCTTTATTAATTAGCCCAGCTAGCACTGTAAGAAGCACTTGCCCAGCATCATCAGCAGGGGCACAGCCACATTCGTTTCCACCCCTTTGACACACACAGAGCAGATGACAACTGTGTGATATATGAGGTTTTTTTGGATCTGGAACTCCAGCACAGAAGCCTTTGCCCTCAATAGGGTACAGCAGGGACTTGAAAGTAATTTCGATATAAACAGCCAACAAGCTTCAGTCAGGGCAAAATCCTCTGGCCCCACAGGGCTGACGACTGGCTCCCTTGTGGGACAGTGTGGGACCAACTGGTCTGTGTCAGCAGTGATGGCCAAGCAGAGCCTGGCCTCCCTGTGCTGGGTAGGGTAAGGCTGCCGCGCTGTGGGTTAAGCTTGTGCTCCCTGACCCTGTATAATGACTGTCCCTCATCTTTCTACATTACACAGCTAGTTAGGCTGTTGCTCATTTCTCCCTGTTGATTTGGAGAGTCTTGATTTGGCTCTTGGCTGTTTATATTTTGCAGACATCCTCTATGTAATTGCATGGCCTGGCCCCAGGCTATCAGGCTCTGGAAGAAATAACCGCATTATTCCACAGAACAGTTAGCATAATTAAAATATTGACTGTTGACTGCAGATTAAAAAAATGTGCTGAATATTTCAGAGAGCGGTTGGAGGGTTGGCAAGTCTTGGCAGCTTGTTGGCTGCAGGAACTGGCTGATATTTAGGTGCGCCTTCTCCTTCAGTATGCATTGCTGTACGTGGGAACTGCCTTTTGTGCTGTCAACTTCTTATCTCCCAAGCAGCCAACCCACAACCAAGAAAAAATTAACTGACTGGAAATGAGATGCTCCAAGGGCTTTCTTGTGATTCTTATTGCCAGTGAGACCATTTCCTTGTTATTTTTGACTTCAGGACATCTGTCTTACTGTGTCTCTATTTTTATTTGTGTCCATTTCTCCAAATGCACAGTGTAGGAACTGCATATGGTGAGAATGTACCAGGTGATAAAACCATTTGCTTAAGAACTGTCTGTACCATATGAGAAGCATTAATAAAGTTTAAAAGCCCACAAAAACCTCCACTGGAACATTTGTTTTAGCTACTATTCCTTCTTTGATGTTGGATTTCTATCTGTATTTCATCTGTAACCAAAGTCTAAGGCATAAAATCCTTACATTTCCACAATCAAGAGGGCAGAAGGGGATGGAAGACACCCAGCTGACAGGGCTGGTAGAAACTACAGAATCACTGATCAGTACGGTGCGCTTAGGGAATTCTTAGTGCCTTTGCAATATCTCCCCATTATCTTTCTTAGGGGAATATCTGGGATAATAAACATTGCTAGACACACACACGTTTGGGTTTGATTGACTTCCTGGTTCTGTCTATACTCCTGCTGTCTGGCAAAAAAGGTAAAATGATCTCATGCTACCAAGTGTAAAACAAAACATGTGAATGATGCCTAAACCACTTTGCAGATACCTTAATCCTGAATGAAATGCAGTAGGATCAGTAACTTGCCAAGGTACTGCTTTAAATCAGCTTCTTATTTAATCTTCACTTACATGGTTGAGAAATTCCTGGAATGGTAGAAAGTGTTCGAACAGCAATGCAGTTTCATAAGCAAGGACCAGGGACGGCTGAGCTGAGGCTGTCCTACTCCATTGTAGCTTCCAGGGACAAGGGTCTGATTTACAGTCTGATCTACAACTCTTCTGAGATGAGCTAATTTTGTGAACATTTCCATTCCCACTCAAGGGATGTTACAAGAAATGGCTAAATGCTATTTTCTGAGGCTTCTATTACAGCTTTAAAGTAATCATAATAGCAAATTAATAGCAGATCTACTCTGCCATTTTCCATCCTCATTGCCAACTCTGTAATCATGAGTAGCTCTACTTCTTCAAAGCTTATTTCTGTGATACTTCTCTTTTTTGAATACGCAGTTAGGAAAGGAGCATGATATCTTGGCACTCCAGCTGTGGTCTGTAGGCTACTGCCCTCCTTCTGTGCTAGGCTCATTGTTCGTTTCTGCTCTCAACTTAATATTGACCTCCAAAGTGTAAATCAGAAATACCACCTTGGGCAAACACCATTCTTTCAAAGGCAAAAATATATTTTAATATACATTTTAAATCTCTTCTAAATGAAACCCCAAGATAAACTCTGTGGAATGAGACAAAAGATGCTCTAAATTTAGTATATAGAGAAATTCACTGGGCACACACAACACGGGGTAGGGGGCGAATTGTTAGAACCTTTTCTCTATTCTGATAGTTCTTGTCGCCAAGTTTTTAGTTTATCTCCACTGAATGATTCATCTCTATTACGAGTATTTTCAAAATTAAATGGAAGAGGAGGACTGCGTTCATTCCCCTGCTGTGTTTAATAATCTTCCAAAAATTGTTTCCTGTTTACTTGGAAATCCCCACCTCCATGAGATTTAAGCATTTTCACCCTGTTAACTTAAAAACAAAGCCTAGAAGATGGTGTATAGTTTTTATCTTGCAGTCATAAAGCAATTCATGAAAAACATTGTTGTTCCAGAGAGAAATTACTTGGAAATGTACATATGTTCATAGCTCCATATTGTTCATTTAAATCACAACTGATTGTTAAAAAAAAAAAGGCAAATTGTCATTCAGTTTTTATTCATCTAACATGTCTGATGACTGATGGCAGCTTCTCTTTTAACAATGACTGTATTGGTGCTCAAATACAAATCTCAGTAAAGACCTCAATAACCCCATTTATGAAACTACTACTTTCTTTCATGGTACTGGCTAGCACACAACTGTGAATAGTCAGTATGTATTGTTTCATGAAAGACTTACCTACAAGCAAACTTACATTGTATTTTCAAGACAAAATATTAAAAATACCTAAATTGCTTTTCCAGCTGAAGCATTATCTCCAAATTCCTGTGGCTTGGCCAGACAAAAGGGAAAGAATTTTCCCCTTAGCTTCCTCAAGGAATAAATTTGCACAATAGTTCTAAGATTTAACTTACGTAGCACATATCAAACAAACTATTCTTACATAAAAGATTTGCATTAGCTGACACAAGTCAGTGTGTTCTGTGTTAGAATATGCGAAAAGAGTTCATTTAAAAGGCAGCAATATCCTGTGGCCTGAGAACAGAACTGGAAGCTGGGAATTCAGAAGGAACCTCAGCTTTCTCACACTTCCTCTCAGCTTTTCATAAAGGTCTAAATTTTTCTAAATGAACATTACATTTACGTGATTAACTGGAGGCCACATGGGCCTGATTTACAGATATGTTAAATTTCTACTGCTCCTATTAAAGCTATTGGGAGCTC
Organism: Cariama cristata; assembly: GCF_000690535.1. NCBI lineage: Eukaryota > Metazoa > Chordata > Aves > Cariamiformes > Cariamidae > Cariama > Cariama cristata. The sequence goes on along the minus strand of NW_009636363.1, from coordinate 10,078 downwards.
TCAGTTCTCCACATTTCAGAAGGCTGTAATGCAGTTACATGCACCCCTTGGGAGGGAGAGTAACAGCATTACCCCGGTGAGAACTAGGCATGGACAAAGGAAGGAAAGTGACGGAATAAAGCATAGGGTGTACAAATTTAGCACATCCCCCTCTCCATGGGCCTGATAGACCTGATTAATCCATGAGGAATGGCAGCAGTGAAGATACTGAAATATTTGGCATCCAGACAGGTACTGTGCAAGACCAGAGACAAGAGAGCAGCTGGTAGGAAGCACCAGGCTGGAACAGCGAGGTTGAACACCTCTCTGGCTGGCGTGCCTCAGCCTGGCCGCCGGCTCCAGCAATGCAGAGACTTTCTTTCAAAGTCTTGCACCGCTTGTCTCGGTGACTAGACTGAATGCTTATTAGCTGGTAAGCCTCCATTTGCCTCCCCTTTTTAAGTCTATGCTGAAGCTTTTTGTCTAACAGCTGGCTTTCCTCTCTTCCCCTCTCAGATGAGATGGAGCAGTCCCCTGCAATGCGTTCTGACTACTTGGTCTCAGGGATTCGAACACCGCCAGTGAGGAGGAACAGCAAACTGGCAACACTGGGCAGGATCTTCAAACCATGGAAGTGGCGGAAAAAGAAAAACGAGAAGCTAAAGCAGACATCTGCAGGTAAGATGAGACCAAGAGAGTGATGCTGCACAGAGCAAAGCTTAGCTTGGGGAAATTTGCTTACATAGGAAATGTTAATAGTGACCTGATCTAAACCTAATTCAGAGATTTCAGCATGTTACAGATTAATAATGTTTAAGGCTAGAAAGAGACCATATAGGCTGACTTCCTATGTATTACAATGTAGTACATTTAGAAAAAAAGGTCAAAATAGAAGAGTGAAGAATAATCCTCAACCCCCTGCTTTTCATGGGCTGTCCCTTCTCCAAAATAGGCTACATTTATGGCCCGAAGGATCACCACCCCTTTTATTTGGGGTGAAGATTATATAGGTCACAGTAACATTATGAAAAGTGACGGGAGGGAGCTACAGCATGTAAAATGCCTTCCCTCAAGCAGCTGTCTCTGCGGTGAAGGAGCCCAGCACACAGTGCTGCATGCTATCGCTAGTCTCCAGAGATGTCCCAGGAGATCAATAGGGAGACAAACTCATTTGCCTTTTCCTAAGACAGGTTGGTGCAATTCCCTCCACTTGCCCCGATACCCTGTGGAGCATCACAGTAAAGGACATCACTTCCTGAGGCAGCTCCAACGTGCCATATTCAACAGCACAAAGGCTCTGATGTCCCTGTTACTCTGCACTCAGTGTGATCAGACAGTAGGTTAGATCACAAATCTCAGCTCTACACGTGGGTGACTTTAAAGCTGTTTTAACAAAGGAAACGGCAAAACCAGGCTGACCAGTCCATGCTCCCCAAAACAAAATCCTTGCAGTTCTTTCCAAGTGCACAGTAGTTGAGGCTAGAGGGAGTTCCCACATTGCATCTTTCTCACTCCATTGTATGAATAGTCTGTTGTTAACTGGTGCTGTGTTATGCTACTACTTCGTACAGTGCTGGAGAAGAAGATGACAGCACGACAAGGTCGGGATGAACTCATTAAGAAAGGCCTTCTGGAGATGATGGAACAAGGTAAGTAAAAATTCTTCCTCTTTTTTATCAGAGTCTTTTTCAGGACAATAGGAAACACATAACTGCAAAAGAAGAAACCTAACAATCAAATGAATAAAAAGAAAAACTTTCAATCCAAACACAGAGGAAAATTCAGTATCTGAATTAAGCATGTCTTTCTTCAAATTCCTCCCTGCTGCAACCAATCGATGCACTTTAATTTTTGATGTTTTACCATCTTTACTTGATTTACACATGGTGCAATCTAGGCTGGTACGTATGTTCTATGCAATTGCTCTAAATCTAGCTAAATCCTACTGCCAAGAAAGTCCGCTAAAGCTGGTATAAACATAAACTTAAACATGCAGATGCATTCAGCTAACATGTACAATCCATGAATCCAAATCTCATAAAATGATACTAATCTGATGTTTTCAGCTGTCTTTCTGGTAAACCAAGTTTGTGACAAAACATATTACCATTCTGCCTGTTTTTCCTTCACATGGAAAAGTGAAGCATTTGGTAGTGTCTTTTTAAAGCTTTCCTGA
>NW_009636363.1:2559-7892 GCF_000690535.1 Cariama cristata | reverse complement strand
GTTCAGCAGAAGTCATCGAACGAAAGACGATGAAGTGTCAGAAACATGCACAAAGGACTGTGGTTCTGTATATCCCTGCTCCAAAGCCCTGACAGACGCTCAAGGGAGACAGATCTGGGTGACTATCCTGCCAGATCAAGTGAGTTCCCAATATTAAGGACAACATCCCAGCTGCCATCTCCACCTAAACAGAGATAAAAAAATAAATCCAACTTTACTTTGAAAACTTAATAGCAGAAAGTACTGCCATGAAGAAAGAATGGCCTTTTGAGTTTGACCAATATGATAGATAGAAATTATGTTCTTTGAAACTAATTGAGTTTCTTTGTATAAAACAAATGCCAGGCCTATAAATAGCCTGTGGGACAATACTCAGTGACGCTATGCTGGAGCGCAACCAAGCAATTGAGGAGTCAGAAAAAGAACATTTTAAACAGGCTTTTTTTTCACTGGAGTAACGCAATTTTCATATTATTTTATTGGATATATTTTAATATGAGTTTTATGTTCAAGTTAAAAAAATAATCTATCAAACCATCAGCTATTCTAAAATGGAAGGTTTTAGAAAGCTCATTTTTAATGTCTGTCTGTTGAACTCTTTGTGTCTTTCATAATTCTAGATAATTAGTTGCCCAATTAGAATATTAGCACTATTGGATAGAAAAATACACCCCATTTCTGCTAGGAGTATGAAAGTTCCCCTTAATCCATGAATTTGAAGACACGCCTATCTAGAGTTTTGCAAAAGAACAGTAAAATAAAACTTCTGTAGTGTACATTAAAAGGTAATAATAATAATGAATCAATAAACTTCTTGCATGCATAAAGAACTGGTTGGGAGCAAAAGAGATGATGCTAAGTTGCAAGATCATTTTAACAAAACTAAAATAGTTTAAACAAATGCATATAGTCCAGTGAGGAGTGATGACAAGCTGTGCTTTTAAAAAGGCAGCTGCAAACAGACTGCTTACCTGTCTACAATGAAGTTGCATAGAGCTCCTGTAAACATCAAACAAATTTTCAGTACCACCCTGCTGCCCAGAAAGGAAACAATTGCTAACAGTCAGTTGAAGGACACTGCAGCTGCTTGCAAGTTATTTTTCTTTACAGAGTGTTGTGAATCTCCAGGGCTATTTTATTATATTATTAGTAGAAGCAGCTTATTAACTGGAATAAAAAATTGACCCAAATAATTCTCAGTAAATGATTAGTGCCCTACTTGGACTGAGCTGAAGTGGCAGCAGTTTCCAGGCTAAGTCCTCGTTTATGCAGTAAGTTGCAATTGTCAAAGCAGCAATACTATGCTAAAAGACTACAGTAAATCCTAAAATCCCTCTATTTCATCAGGTTCTACTCCACTTCCATGGCCCTGATTCCTGCTCACTTTCATAAATAGCCCAAACTGGGATGAAGCTGTAGTCTGAGAAACCTCTAGATCTGCTTCAGGCACTTGCAATAGCTGTGTCAAACTCCAGTTTCACAGCACAAGGTCTGTCAAGCAGCATTTTGAACAGGACTGTTTGGCTCAGAGCAAACCAGAAAGCTAGTACAGAATCTGCATCAATCTGTGAGCGGCCCAGGGTGAAACTGCACCATCCCTGCTTTGATGATGAGTCATCCTAACAGGTTATGTCACCCTTTCTCCTCACACAACCCCAAAACCCAGCTGCCCAGACACACTGCGCAGTTGCACAGCCCAGACCCCTTCTGTCCTTCTCTCCTCTGCAGCTCTGCTCACGCAGGGCAAATGCCGACCTGCCCCTTGAAAACTGAACCTGAAATACAGCTTCACTCTAGGGAACCCACTTGCACTCTCTAAGAGGTTACTGGGTGCAGGGTCTGGCATGCAGTGGGATTCATTCCCAACAAAATTACAGCCCTACTTCTGATTACTTTGCCATACTTAAGACTCTGCTGCTTTCCTTACCAGTGGATCTAAGGTCTGTGCTTTCTCCTGTCTCCGGACAACCTCTAATATATGGTGTTGGGACCCACTGCCAATCAAAGCAGCACGTCCACTTTGATCTAGGCACGAGCTGATCATTTCCGACCAGGAACATCACTGTTGAGAGTCTCAGACGCTCCTCAACAGAACTTCAACAGGGCTGTCTTCTGCCTGTCATTACTTCATTAGTCGTTACACTTCCCATTGGCCGGGATCTGAAGGAACTCATGTCTCTGACTGCAGTATCATTGTGGCACAGCTGTCAGCAGCTTGCCTTTCCGAAGGATGTGAGGAACGTGCAAAGCAGAGTTACCTTGAAGGCATTTAGGGAGCTTCCCCTGACATTTCTCCCCATTGTGAGCACAAAACTGATCAGATGTAGCTGGACTTACAGCACTGAGAGACAAGGGCTGCCTGTCAAATAATGCAGGCAGCTGCTAATACATCGATGATTAGGTATAGGCTGCCTTCACAATGAGCTGAAATGTAGGCAATGAACTTTTTCCCCCTCCCCTTCCCTGTATCATAGCAACTGTGCTACTGCAAGGGCTATTTTAAGAACAGTAACTTTTCACCAAACGTGATTACGAGGCAGACTGAGTGAGCTCAGCGTACAAAAATACTGCATCCCTTCCGCAGCAACTCTGGGCCAAAATCTGATACCCTTACCCAAAAGCACAATAAATTACTCTGCAGACTGTCCAAATAGTATTAAAAGGGGGTAGCAGTGAACGCTAGCTATTTTAAATCAATGCTCAAGAAACTTGTCATGACATCATTGCAAGAAAACATAGCCCTGTCAGGAGCTTCCAGAAAGGAGTGTCTAGGGCTGAGAAATACAAGTTAGGAGATCAGGGGTGGACAGCAGACACGTCCATCAGGACGGAGCGCTGGCTAGAGCAGGGAAGTAATTGCTTTCTTTGGTTTGCAACAGTGATGCAGATCCTGTAAATGCCCAGAGAGTCGTGAAGTAAAAGGATAGTTTGTATTCTGAGGACTCTTGCCTGAATAGGAGAATACTAAAAAAGCTTCAGTCATCAAGATGCGTACAGCTGCAGGGATCACTGGCACAAAAATCTTTCAGAGTAAGCAAAGGGAGCCGTTTCTAGGTCTGCATGAAGAGGGATTTGAATTTCTGATCAGCTCAATCACACAGGACATGCATTTCAAAGCTAACTAAAACTACGCTCAAAACCTACAGCTTGGTAGTGAATATTAGCAGTCTTCTCTTTGATAAGGCTCCAGCATCACTGCTGGGGCAGCTGGATGGCAGTGTGCTGTGCACAGAGCCTGACACAACTCAGACACGTCAGATCAACCCGTGAATGGGCTGCACCACGAGCTTTGCTCGTGCAAGGAATTGCCTTCTCCCAGAGACCTCTGATTTCCCATGCTTGTGCTTATCTCCCATGTAGCAGGTGCTTCCAGAGTACAGTGGCCTTCCTGTACACGCACAATGGCCATTTGCCCAGGCTGCTGGATGCCCACAGAAAAAGGTGCCCTGTTGAGAAAACTGGGTGGGTATTAGTACCCAGATGGGTTGGTCTCCACAAGTTTTGCATTACAGATGCTTAACACTGTTTGAGGTCAGGTGCAGCTCTGAGACAAATCTCAGTCCCCTGAGCACTTGCAGCTTTGAGACTCGATGATCCCAGAGGTCTCTTTCAACCTAATCGATTCTGTGATTCTGTGACTTGCTCTTCTCAAGAGGATAGCAGGGAGTTTCAGCTTTCACTGCTCATGGTTTGGTTAAGATTAAATGATTTGGTATTTTAGATACCGAAGGCAAAGCCTGCACTGGTGATGATGCCACGAGAGCAACGCAGAGTGATCCTCCAGCTCCTGTGTGCCAGGCAATTGCCTCAGAAGAGGTGCAGCAAGAGAGTACAACAGCAGCCACAACGAATGTGACCTCCTTTGCTGAGGAGCTGCATTTGGATGAGCTGAAAGAAGATGCAGGTATTGAATATAAAGTGTTTTCAAAAAACTATAAAATGTTAAAAAATATTTTTGCTAAGCCCCTTTATGAGGAGTCAAATATGTCAGTTCATTAAAGGGTCAGAGCACCTTGTTCAGCTCAGCCCATACTAGGTTAGCAATCAATACTTAAAAACAGTGATTTTTGAGACTGCTACCAAACTGAGAGACCACACAAAGCTTGGCATAATGGGATTAGTTGGATTATGAGACAATCCAGTCTTGGCATGGTGCCCCTTCAGTATTAGCAGTGACTGCTGTGAAAATGAAACAAGCTTCTCTTAAAAACATTTCTTAAACTTCTGTGCCAAGCCTGAAATTGTTTGTCCTGGCTCAGGAGAACAATGTCAACACACAGCCCACGCTTTCCATATCATCACCCTGCCTAAAACACGCTGCAAATATAAGTGAAGTTCAACACCAGGAGCACAGATAAGCTAAACCAAGCTGCTCTCATGCAACTGTGCTCCAGCAGAGTTCATCCGTGACAGCAGCTCCTTGGGACCAGAGCAGCCAGGCACAACCCAGCAGCTGGAGGGTTTCCATTCACTTCCTGACAACCAAGAAATGCAAAGCTGCAGAGATAATGCTTTATCCTAGTTTGTGAGGAGAAACATGTAGTGGTTACAGATCTTCCTGCCCTCTGGTCAATCTTTACACCTTCTCCATCTGCCCTGGTTGCCTTTTGTTCTCCATCCCATCCCACCTCCTAATGCCCTGCTTTCTCTGGGGTCCCAGCCCCTGGCCACCTTCACCAAGCCCACCCCTACCTGCTGTGTTTTGCTGAGCAATGCTGCCTGCTTACACCCTCAACCTGCTTCAGCAGCTCAGAATGGAAATCATTCTCTGAAGTGTTTTCCATTTCTTTGCTTTATCCTTTCCCACTTTCTTTTCCTCCCATCTTTTCCATCCCCATGACTCATGCCATTTTGTTCCCTTTTGCTGTTTTGCCTTTATGTAATATTGCTCTTCTGGCCTATTTGTAGCTCCACTCCACTCTTAATTCCTTTGACAACAGAAACTCTTCTGTCTCCCAAAAAGTATCTCTCCTCGTGTTTGCTCATCGCAAGGATTTTTTTGGTAAGGTTAACAACTCCCTTCCATCACCCATCACCTTCTTCGTTTCAACTACATGTGTTATTTCATCAAGAAATATCCCAAAGCACTGTATGTGGGCTTCTAAAGATTTATCCTCTCTCTTTTTAATCTCTTAAAATAGAGAATTGGACATAGACAGCTTCTATTAATACATGCCCTTAATGCTGTTTTCCTTTCTCTTCAAACTCTATCCTTTGGCTGTGTTTGGTTTGGTATCACCCTAAAAATTAATTGAGGCAGAACCCATTCATCTCCCTGTTCTTAGAACAACCAGATCAAGATCTTGACCAGAACCCTTCAGGTCTTTTTTTTT
>NW_009636363.1:1527-2528 GCF_000690535.1 Cariama cristata | reverse complement strand
TTTTTTTTAACTCTTTTCTAAAGCATTTCATTCCATATCACTAAGGAAATTTCTCTCAGAACTTCTAATTCTTATTATTGAGACAGTCTATCCTGGAAAGATGGCACTAATAACGTCTCATGTATTTAACCTTATGGCTCTGCAAAAACCTAGTACTATGATTTAAAATTTACCTTACGCTGCATTCAAAATTGTGTATTGAGGCTTTCAAAATAATCCCAATTTCTTATGTCTCTTTCTCTAATCCTAGTCCCTTTTATTGTCTCCCTGGCACAGCCTTTCCTTTCTTCTGTATTTCTTTTCCTCCATTGTTTGAGGTGTCATTTTTCCCGGTTCCAGAAAATAACAGTGGGATTACCATCTCCTGTCTCTCTGGCCGGTGAGACGCCACTCCTGTTTGTTGGAAATCTTCCTATCTCTTTCATTGGTGGCCTCTGGCTTTTAATATAACTATTGTTGATCTAGTCTTTATGTGCTAATTTATCCCTGTCTCTGCATTCTAGCATTCCTGTCTCTAGTGAGCCTACCTTAAGGAATTCACTGTGTGGGAAATCTCTTCAAAATTGTCAGAGTGTATTGCTAAATTTATTACAATGTTGAGTTTATTATAATGTTTGTCCTTGGGCTCAATCCAGGCCCAGTGCAGTAGGTGTCTTTCCAAAAATTCATATGAATATTTGACCAGCTATAAACAAAACTAATATATTTGCTTTATACCCAATTGTCATATGTCATCCTGAGGATACGGGATGAAGGTCACGGAGGGGAAGAGGATGAAACAAAAAGAAATATTTGTAGACTTCACGCTTGGTTAGCACACAGAAAAAGAACAGCCTAGGCAGAAAGGAGGCAGTTTTTCCCACCTAACCTGGCCCATGGGCTTGGGGGCAGTCCCAAGGGGAGGATTTCTACCTAGTAGTCAGATGGCAGTTTGACAAGTGGCACTCCATGAACAATTAGCTACTCCAGCAAGGAGTCTAGTACTGAGCAACTGGAATATT
>NW_009636363.1:0-1496 GCF_000690535.1 Cariama cristata | reverse complement strand
GATAATACTCACTCTGCAGTATGAAATCTGTTAATAGGTTTGTGTACTCAAGACTCAGGTCTGCCTTCAGACTGAGTCAAACATATACTGTTGTTACCAGAAACAACCACAGAAAAAAACAGAAGCAAACTGTTCTTTGCAGGGAATGTAAAATGGACATTCTTTAGACAACAGTGCACAATGCCAGTTTGTTTTCATGACACCACTCTCAGAACAGGATGGAGTTCAGAAACAAAAAGTTGTTTGACTGGGGCCAAATGTGCTTCGGATCCAGCTTCTCTATAGGAAAGGTACCACTATGGCTGCTTCTCTGCATCCATGCCAAACGTCACAGGGAGCTCCACTGATCTCAGTGAAGTTGCTACCAGAAGAAAGTATTGCTCCCCTTAGGGCAATGCACTCAAATCTAACTAATTTTCCTATCAAGCTACTAACACCTACTGGAGCTCTTGATCTTTCTGTAATGTAACCCATCAGTGACTTTATTTTTCTCTTCCTCTATTCCACATTTTGTCTTCTATGCAGTAGGCACAAAAATACAAAGCGATGTCAGCCTGGAACAAAGCATTTCCCTAGAAGTATATTTAAAAGAAAATTATTTCCTTCTATAATTCAGGCAACTAGCACATACAGCAGCTTTCCTAGCAACCAAAACTTCACAAGAATTCCTGTTAACAATGCATATTTATTCTGCTTTCCTGTCTTTTTTGAATTATAAATACTCATTTCTCCTCTTCTATGCATACTCATTAATCTGTTTGTCAACAAATTAAATGCTATTATCTTGCCAAAGCTATTGTTTCCAACTGCCTAAGTGCTCTGGTGCCTCCCTATGCACTCTGAACACGAGGATGCTGAATGTTCATTAATACAGAGAGTTTGTATTCCAAAGAAGATGTAAAACTGAGCCAAGAAAAGACTTGTGACATGGTAGCTGTGGGTGCGCACTGCTGTGAGTTTTTAGGAGATGCCCTAGAATGGTTTGGAGGGAAAGGTGCTTTGTTTAGACAATCCAGAATGCTAAAACGAGTGGGATTTGCCATTTATGCAGGCCAAGCAGTTTAGACCTGCCTCATGCTCTGCTCTGGTGAGACCCCGTCTGCTGTACTGCATCCAAGTCTGAAGTCCCCAGCACAGGGAAGATGTGGACCTGTTGGAGCGGGTCCACAGGAGGGCCAGAAAAATGATTGAAGGCTGGAGCACCTCTCCTATGAAGACAGGCTGAGAGAGTTGGGGTTGTTCAGCCTGGAGAAGAGAAGGCTCCAGGGAGACCTTATTCCAGCCTTTCAGTACTTAAAGGGGGTTTATAAGAAAGATGGGGACAAACTTTTTAGCAGGGCCTGTTGAGATAGGACAAGGGGTAAAGGTTTTAAACTAAAAGAGGATAGATTTAGACTAGATATATTTTTTACAGTGAGGGTGGCGAAACACTGGACCAGGTTGCCTAGAGAGGTGGTAAATGCCCCAATGCCCCATCCCTGGAAACATTCACAGTC
>NW_009636362.1:1185-22168 GCF_000690535.1 Cariama cristata | reverse complement strand
TATTTTATATAAATGTACTTTTAAAAATACCTAAAAAGAATAGTTTAAATTTTTTTAAAAACAAATTCTTATAATGGGTTAGAAACATTATGTGGACTATACCTGTTATCACTCAGATTTAATACTCTCAGCTTCTGCATCTGACCAATTTCATCAGGAAGAAATTCCAGCTTGTTAGAGCGCAGAGACATCACTGTTACATTTTTACAGCTTCCAATCTATAGGAATGAAAAAACCAAAGATGTTAGGATACCTACTTTGATAAAATTTATTATCACTAACTTTTTATGTCGGGAGGTGGCCAAATTGTGTTTTTACTCTAAGCGACAAAAAGCAGAAAATACAGAATCTAGTCAGAAAATAATGCCCTCCCTTTGTCAGTAACATCAGGGAAATGCCTAGGGTTACTTGCACCACTCTTCTGAGTGATACTCTCACCTTTATGTGAATTTATCAATTTACTGATTTTAATATTTTACTATTGAGTATATAAGACAGATTTGGTCTTCCACATCGTGCAGAAACAATTGTTTTAACAGGTATTTTGTCTGAGTAGGGATGAAATCTTGGGCCTACCACAAAACATTTCAATCTGTAATTTAAACACAGAAGCAGCTTCTCACTTCTCTGGGCAGTTCAGGAAGGAAATTCTCATCCACAGCCAATGTCCTCAGGTTATGAAGGTAGCCGATGGTAGAGGGTAAGGACTCCAACTCATTACAGCTGCAGTCAAACTCTTCTAATAAAGATAAACTGAAATTGTAAATGTAGTTGTTAGATGCTATACAAGGACCAGGTAACAAAAATTAACAATCTAAAACCTTTGAAAGTTTTAAACCATCACACTACTACAGACATCATGTCCTTATTGCAGATTTCTCTAGGCGAAATCTATGATAATATGATTTTAGGAACTATTAGTAACACTGTTAATCAATATTATCCAGTGAGGCAGCTTAAGAAAGACCACTTAGTTTCCCCACATAATCATTCTTACTTTCTGTAGTGAGGAAGTATTCAAAGTACTTCAAACAGACAGTGACCAAGGCAATTCATACTAAGCTGAAGAATGAAACCAAAGAGTTTATAATCTTAACGTACAAAGACAGACAACAGGAAAAGAAATACCGCTGGTGAGATTAAAGGGAAGGGAAGCAGAAATTGCCTCCAGGGTACATTCCAACTGATGCACTTGACATCATTTCTAACAGAGATCAGCAGGGGAAAAAAGATGAACTTGGATCCAAACTCAGCAAAGTAATCTCAGCTTGTTGTAGTCAGACACAGCTTTTGTAAAGGTGCTTATCTTTCACATGGTGAGAAAGCTGGCTAAAAAGTGATCTTGAAAGGCTATCCGTATGGCAAGGACTGAAACAAAGCAGACCAAAGAAAGTAATCTCTGACACTCAAGTTCTTTCTTTAAAAAAAAAAAGAAATAATCTCCATTTCTGTCCTGTATCCCTTTTCCTAGATTGTTGTATTCTGTCAAATTGTGACAAGACCTGAAGTAAGCCAATTGAGAACTACTGTGTTTCCAGTGGCAATCAGAAAATCTGACACTCTGGACTGTAACTGTGGAAGTTTCCCTGACAATGAAGAATGACTTTATCAGACAATAGAATTTTATTTGAAAGGTATTGTCTGGCACAGACATTCTCAGCTTCTTTCCATCCTGATGACATCAGGAGCAGAAAAACGAAGATGGCCAAAATAAAACCAACAAAGTCAGTGTGAAACTGTATTTTATCTCTGTAAGTACCATGGTTAAAAAAATATGCACTTCAGAAAGTGATTTTTCATTCACCATGGAATGTGCATGAAAGTAAGTTGACAATAACAGCTATAATTCCAACAACGCTAATTTAGCTAAAATATCGTTAACTTTATTGTCTTCTTGGGCCAAACTCAGATCATTCTTGATAGGTTTACAGTAAGGCAGACAAAAATCAGATATGTCCCTGCTGTTCAGTTTGATGTCCCTGCTGTTCAGTTTGGCACCCACTGAAATCAGGCAGTTCACAGTCCTAAGGTAGATGAGGAATGTTTTTAGACAGCTTAGAAGAGAGAGATTCATGGAGAATGAAGACTGCCATGAATAAAAGAGTAGTTCCAACCCCTCTCAGCCCCATTTCATACAGTCACAGACCTTTTCTCCCAACAGCCACGGTACCCAGGTAACTGCCAAAGCAGCCTAAATACTAAGAGTTAGCTATACCCACTATTTGTCCAACATCAGGCAAAAAGAATTTTGCAGATCCAGGAACACAAGTTTATACTTTCATTCAAAGCAGCCTAAATACTAAGAGTTAGCTACACCCACTATTTGTCCAACATCAGGCAAAAAGAATTTTTGCAGACCCAGGAACACAAGTTTACACTTTCATTTGCAGCACCTAGTACTGCCCCATATGGTATAGACTAGACACGTACACGAACCACCCATTTAACACAATACACGGCTCTTGACCTACAGCACCATTACCTATGTATGGGTCATGACTTCCCTCGTGACACCCTCCTATGCACAAAGGGGAAGCATGGGCGTTCACTCAGGTCCCATGGATAAAATCTCCAGTCTTTGGGTCCAATTTAGTAAAGTACTTAATCAATGTGAATCCACTGATCTTATGTGGAATGGTTTATTCAGCTGGGTCTACTGTGCAGAATTATCTCGCAGGGTCAAACTTTAAATGCCACTTACAGGCTTGCCCTTTGAACAAGACTGCCAAAAATGAGGGTGGTGGGTCACTATTAGCAACACCGACTCAGTCAGCACTGAAGTGCTCTGTGTCTCACCATGAAATTGGTCCCTGGAGGGAGAGTTCCCTCCTCCTCCACATAGCTAATCTTTGTGTGACAATAATATACTCTGCAGCGGGTACTATGATTATCAGTTAGGAGAAAGAGACCCAGTAGGAAACTATCCAAATGGATGAGTCAGAGAAAGGAAGTTCATTTTGATGTGGGAGACGCTGTCCTCATTAAATGAGAAAAGGTATTTCATTTAAAAAGCACAACCAATCCCTCAAAAATAATGTGATGATACTAGGTGATTAGCCTACTGCTCTGCATATACACCACTTAGAGCAGCAGTATGCGTCTTTAAAAATGTAATTAAGGCTCTATGACAAACAGTACTGAACAGATACTAGGTTAAAAAAAAAGAGGGGTTCCCCTTCAATTTGAGCAATTCAATAAATAAGAAAGGTTTTAAAGTTTTTAAAAATTGACCCTCAAAATTGTTAATGGTGGACTTTATAGCAACCTTTTCGCAGAGTGGCCAGTACAGCTTTGACCCTTACGAACTTTCACTGCCTATAAGAATTTATTGCTACACAATGAATTGGGTAGCAAAGACTTGCCCTTTCGTGCTTCATATAACCAACTTTTAATACTCTCCACGAATATCACATAAATCTAAAGACACTGCAAGCAGTACAGTAGGGCAAGCCAAACCTGAGCTTTCAGTTGCTACAGTTGTAATAGCTCACAAATCCAGGTGTTTTTTTTTCCCAAACGGCATACCAACAACTAAATTATAATTGAAATTGTTACCATAAAATTGGTGCAGGAGTAGTAAAGCACTGGCTGTGCAGGTTAAAGATTATTTCTATTCTAGAGACTTCACTGTCCTATGATATTTCTGGGTAAGTGTAAATGGAGCCTTCTAGGGTTTAATTTTGGAAGCCTCACAACAGCCCTGCCTTAAAAAAACTACTTCTAATGAAATTGTTTGTTGAGCTACAACCTGCTAAAGAGAGAAAGGTTTTTGCACTGAGAGCAAAGGCACAGAGTCTGAGGGCAACTCTGCTCTCAGATGCCCCATTCCCAACATTTCACGCTGACAGCACAGAATTGGTATAAATGGTATAACCATGTGTTCAGTCACACCAGACAATCACTACTTAGGCTGAACTCTGCTTCTTCTGCATGAATACTACCGCTGGTGCAAGGGGGATGAGGGAAAACATTAGTGCTATCGCTGTAGAAGGCAGCCAGGGACCATGTATTCTGAAATTTATTCCAAATATCAGTTTATATAGCATTTCAGAAGTAAAATATGTAAAGGAAGAAGCATCCTACAAAAATATCAATGTTAAAGGTATGTTCTGCTAGCAAGGGATATGTGTAGTGTGAAACATAAAGAATCACCTGTTTCCATACTTGGAGACACACTTGCATCCGCCTTGAGTTTTACAATAAATTGCAATTTCATTTAGCAATAAGCTCAAGACACAGAGCAGTACAAGACAGAATTTTGTACCAGCGATCATGGAATATCTGACAAACTGATAGCTGAAGGGCATCATTAGTGCTTTTCATAATAAGATTACTTATACAATACTTTCACATTTTGATGTATACACCAATGAAACTGTCATGACTTTTTCATTTATGCTACTTCAGTATTTTAAGAACTCTTCATACATATGAGGTTTACAGCCATTTTCTTTTCAGCATCAAGTACTGGCTGTTGCTATGGAAACAGACATATTCCCCCAAATACTTCTATTTCTTCTACTTTTGCTGCTCTAATCATCTAAATTGGAAGTGATTCATACAGAAAAATACCTTTGTTCTTTTTCTTGGAAAATGTGATACATTTCATCTTATCACTTATGCCAGTGTAAGTCCACAGAAATAACAGTGTTCCTCCAAATTTAGATGTTATAAGGTGGGTGTTCAGCACACATTTCAAAATTATTTTATAATTCAGTACATCTTTGTCTTATTTTTTTGTTTTAAAAACCCCCACATTCCGCAAGCAGAAGGGAATACATATTTTAGTTAATGTTGAAAATCACGAGACTTATACTCACTTTCCAATTGCATTTGGCAGAATTGTAAGCTGATTGTCATCTACTTTTAAAGTTGTAAGCCTTTTCAACAGTCCTACAAAACAGGTAAGGAAGAAGTAATAGAAAAATATTTCACATTAATCTTTTTTACTTTCTGTAATGTCCCAAATCCTTAAACAAATAATGATTTCTAACACTGAATAACTTTGATCTAGATTTTAGAAAACATCTGTATATAGGGCAATACCAGACACATTCTTGTCCCATTGAAAATATGTTTCACCAAAATGAAGCACTGATTAAAAGTTACACTGAATTGCAAGTGAAATATTAAGTGTACTTCTGGAGTCTTGAAAAGAATTGTAAAAAAAAAAAAAAGGAATAGTATTCTGTCTGTGTAGTAAGAGTAGTATTTCTACTTATCTATTAATGTTTCAATGGAATTCAAGTCCTGTTGCCTTGATTAAAAGGTGCTCAGGTCATATCAGGACATTAGGCAAACTCTCTAAAGTAAATGCTACATTTATAAGCTTCACAATACATAGGTATAGACAGAAATCCAGAATCTGACTGAAAAACAAAATCAATTCTGAATGCATTTGTATATGTGGTTAATTCTTATCATTAAAAGAATCCCTATCTATCTCAGTGTAAGCAGATGCATAACTGGTAACATTTATCAAGAAGGGAATGAAATCTCTGCTTTACCAGTGCTTAACAGCAGAAAACAATAAAAAAGTAAAGAGGGGAAAATTGGGAAAAATACTTCATTACAGTGCTAGAAACAGAGCTTGAAACAGATTCCCACCTTCTGAAAGTTACTAACATTTCAAATTCTGGTTTTTTCCCTGAAAGAATTCTGGATATACTGAAATAGCATTTTTTAAATGATTATTTGTAATTATTGTTGGGAATAATATACATTGATCACTAATATAGAGAAAAATGTTAAATTGAATGTGCCATATGAAAGCTGAAGCAAATGAAAAGTATAATTAAAAGGGATACTAGAAACACTACTCATTTCAATTGCAGAATATTTTTGTTAAAAACTTTTTCAAAGTCAACATGTTCCAAGAAACATCTAGGTTTCAACAAAATTTTCTTTTAAGAGGAAAAAATTCCACTAAAATGAATTTCAGCAAGCTCTCATCTGAAAACACAGTATTAAAATGACTCTTCTTGCTTTACTTCTGTTAAGTCTATTACCATTCAGTAATAGGAATTTGGAAATGAGAACTGAATATATCTAATGGCAAGAACATATAATTCAAAATGCAAACATTTATTCCTTTTGTACAGGAGCTAACTGCCCTCTGAAAATCAATCACATACGTATATCAGAAAACCACATAAATAAAAATTCTAGAATTTATGTTGAGATGTAGAAGACCAAAATAGAAAATAGCTGTAAAAGGCATCTAGTAATATTTATGTAGCACAGTATTATTAATTAGCAATACATTTTGGAATCTTGACTACGTTGACTTAAAATTGAGGAATTTAACAATTCCATCTTCAAAGGGACACACTTAGGAAAGTGAAAAAGATGATGATGATATAGTGAGCTCATCAGCTGGAAGCAATAGAAGAGAGGAAAGACCTCAAGTGTTTCCAAAGACAATAAGAGGGATCAAGACTGAAATGAAATACCCAGATGTATAGAGTGATATACCTACAACCACTTAGCTTCCAGAATTTCTATATATTCTAAAAAATTCAGAAATTCTATCCATGCAATATAGTTAGAAAAGAAAAAGAATAGTTACTTCTTTGTTTAATGCTCTCATACGGAATTGCACTACTGCAACTAAGAGTAGCAATTTCCTTCAAGAGTTTCACGTTGTTAACATAATCATTATTATACTTATTTTCAAATTTAGATCAGATCAACTACATTCTTTGCTTATTTTCTTTAAAAAAGCAAATCAGAGTAATCAATACTTTGTAACTATAGATTTTTTTCCTGACTTTACAAAGTGGTATTCATGGACTGTCCAGACACAGATGTTTCAGACTCCTTTGGAATTTAATGGCAGTTCTCGTTCCAGATATCATAAAGTCTCATGATTACCAAAAAAAAAAAAAAAAAAAAAAGATGTAAATGAAATCTCTAACTGTAAAAGATTACAAGAGAGCCTGAGCTTTTCTCACCTATGGAGTCTGGTAGTTGCTGCAACATATTGGATGACAACAGGAGATCTTCAAGTCCTTCACATCCTGATATGTCCAAATCAACAGTTTCTATCCTGTTTTTTGACACATCCAGGTACACGAGCTGTTTTAACTTCCCTATAGACTTAATGGCACGTTACAAAGTGTTACTTGAACAGATCTACACTGCATGCCAGTTTCTAAGTTTAATTAATGACAAACAATAGTAATACAGGCTTATATTCAATTACCTCAGCAGCCTTTTTACAAGACTTATTTCACTGAAGCAGTATCAGTGGTGGTCTAACAGCCTTCCTGCTCAGATAACTGCAAAAGGAGCTGTACCAAACTAAACGACACATACCAAACTAATTAATGTGTTCCAAATTCATTAAATCTGCTGAAAGGTTGAGCTCTCAGTCATACAGCTGTATTATTTCTTCATTTAGACACAGATCCGAGGGACATTTACTCACAATTCATATTTCCTCTTCCTTTTTAAAACTCATGTGGGTTTTTATAAAACTGCTAGTTAATGCATGTTGACCAAGAAGACAATAGGAAACAATTTCCCCTCACCATGAAAACTGCACTTAAAGGCTGAAATAAAACAGGCACATCCCCCTTTAGACACTATCACGTAATAACACAACATTTAAAAGGTTTTCATTGAATAGCTATGCTGATACTTTTACTTCTTGATAATAATTAATGACTATATGAGCTAGGAATATGTACCCATTCAAGAAAATGCACATGCATTTATTTACTGCAAGGTAAATAGTTCACTATATCACACAGTAATTCAATTACATAAAATAAATGTTCATACCCCAGGTAGTATTTGCAAAGAATTATTATCCATCCACAATTCCTTTAGATTCTGTATTTGCTCGAGAACCTCAGGCTGAGGAAAAGAATATAGTATTATGGACAGTTAAATAAATCAGTATTTTTTTAGTTAATATAAATCAATATTTTCTTTAAAAAAAGATTCCCTCTTCAACTTCCTTTCCTTTTTATAACCTACATCAGACTTTCAGATAGTTAATGACATGAACAGTATGCTCATTTAATTGAATTTAACCACTGTCGCTCTTTTTCAAAACGTGCAAAATTTAAGAACCCTTTGGAAAAGAAATGAATACAAAGAACTTCTTAGAAGTTCTCGTTCTAAAGAGTCTATTGGCAGTACGCAATTCATGAACAAGGCAAATAAGAGAACTGAGAATTGTGGAGCTTCAGAAACAATGCACTGAAAAGAAAGACCGAATCTCATCTTGCAGCACACGTGAAATTCTGCCTTTTGCATCATTTATAGTCTTAAAAAATAGCTTAACAGAGTCATATTGCTGAATACTTTCCTGGATATACTGCATTTATGTACAATTTAATGTCTGCAGTTGTCATATTCAGTAGTTCAAATAACAGTATGCAATGATAAAGTCTTAAAATTACAATATTAAACTTTAATCTAAGATGCTCTGTTCTTTTCAACACTATAGGATATTAGTGAGAGAAACTGAAAAAGGCAATTCTCCAAATCATTTCTCATTCATTACAGCTGTGAAAATCAAGAATTATCTAGTCACAAATATTTCCATGTTTCAGTCTAAGCAGTATTTTTCTTTTCCATGAAACACTGTTTTCACAGGTAAAAACAAGCCTTTCAATTTGCCTTAGCTCTGTAAAGTTGTAGAGAATTTTTTTCAAAGTCTGCCAGAAACCGATATTAAATATTTCATTTGGTTCTGACTAAATCAGATTCTCGCATTTTAGAGGCCTGTAGTACTATTTCACTGGAATTACTTCAACACAGCTAGAAACAAATGTATCTGTCTAGCATCACAGGACCTTAAGAGAGATCTCTAATTATCTCCTGTGGTCTAAGTTCTTTGGAATGCTGTAATTCCCATAAGAAATATGATTTTCCAGTTGCCCAGGTCACACATGGTACATTATGGGAGAAGCTCCCAATGCATCATCGTATAAGAAAGAACCTGCTAATCGGGAGAGCTCAATCTCTCCATTTTCCGTGCTGTCACGTAATGTGTTTCTCTTAAAAATGATTAGTAAATATTTTAAAGATAATTTATTTTGCCTTGGCTAATTCCATTGAAATTTTGTTGTCCTTCAACGATTAAAACCACTTCTAATTTCCAGGCTAAATTGATTAATGGTCATTTTATACTATTTGTTCCTGTGACGATTAATGTTTCTTTATTCCTCCAGAGTGTTCACTGACTAAGGTTATTATAGACAATCATAATTTCCCCTCTCAACTTTAATTTTCTTTTAAATTCCTCTCATTAGTCAGACACTCTTCTCAAAGGCAACAAAATACTCCTATGTCGTACGTATTACAGTTTGATTTGAAATTTCTTGAGCATGGATTATGGTATAGCATTATTATGGTATACAACGGATTATGGTATAGCATTAAGGTATACCATAATGCAGATGAAATCTCACTGTTTCAGTAAGTGGTATAAAAACTTATTTGTCTCTGATAGAAATGCTTCTGACGATGCATTTTTGGAGAATATTTTCGTTTTCCACATAGATTGCCACAATTAGAACAGACCAGACCAGAGCAGACTAGACTATTTCAGTTGGAAGGGACCTACAATGATCATCCAGTCCAACTGCCTGACCAACTCAGGGCTGACCCAAAGTTAAAGCAGGTTATTAAGGGCATTGTCCAAATGCCTGTTAAACACTGACAGGTTTGGGCCATCGACCACCTCTCTAGGAAGCCCCTGTTCCAGGGTTTGACCACCCTCTCAGTAAAGAAATGCTTCCTAATATCAAGACTGAAGACTGACATTAATCTTCGGTAAAAGTATATTACATTTCATCCTCTTTCCTTTTCTTTTCACTTTTCTCCCTACCTTTAACTATTTTCTTTCAAAATTTCTTCTAAAACCTCGTTGTTGACAGCAGACTCCAGAAACTCAGAAATAACTACACCAGCCTCCCCCCGCTTTCAGGCAGAGGTACTACAAATTGCTGTTTATCATTTGTCCAGTGCCATCTTTTGACACTTCAAAGACTGGGAGATTTCAAACCCTTGACCCATAACTTGTGATTTAATGCTCAGTCTTCCTGGAGACCTGTGACACATTACCTATTCCCTTCCTTGATTACATTAAGTCACTTGAATATGGCTACTATTTAGGAAGTGACAATTTCTATTTTAGGAACACATACCTATCTCATGATTTGCATCATCTTGTTTCCAGAAAATGAATGAACAGAATTACTTCGTTTTTGCAACTACCTTATTCTTAGCCCCATGCCTATTGCTCCAGTTTGTCCACATGAAGAGCACAAGGTCTTCCAGTGCAAAGGGAGGGACTTCAATAGTCCAGGGATGGACTGCCAAAGAAATGAAGCTCTTCCACACCACTACAGTTCTAGGTAGAATTTTTCTCCAATAAGAAGGAAGTTTCTATTGAAATCCAAATCAGATTTTCAGAATCCACGAAAACAGGACCTTTCAATCCGGTTTTCCAGGCGATCTTGATTTAAACTACAACCACTTTTTCCTATGACATTTCTTGCCTCTTGGCCCATTTTGCTTCTGGCATTGGCTTCTAACTCACACATTTTTGGACCAGCTTCCTGAAAAATGAGTCAACTCAGGGAGTCTGGTCCTAACAGCAGTATGGGGCCACCAGACTCCTCATTTATCATTCTTAGGGGACAATATGCTACAATGCAAAAACGTAGAATAGTGTTGAAGTCATTTAAAACAAAGTCCACAAAACCAAACCACACCAACCCACTCCCAAAAAAGACACACTCTGAATTCAGGATACATATCTATATTTCTTATGATCAAAGTTCCAAATACCACTTCTGAAAATTTTATTCTATTTATCTATGCAAAAGATTTCTAGTTTTAATTAAAAATCTGGGATAAACCCATCTATTTTCTCCTACATAGCAGTATAAATTAGTAAACATTAAAAGAATTATAACCATAATGGTAGAAGATAGTGCTTCTCCATAAACCAGATGTAGACTCTTTGCTACAGCTTTCTACTACCAGATGACATTTCAAAATTTGTTTAATATGAAATTATCTTAATTTTAATTAAAGCTACAGGAAATATCACCCTCATAAAACTGTAATCCCTGATTCAGCAGCACTGTTTTTCCAGATTGTTCTTCTGCGACTCTGGAGCAAAGGTGGTTCACAGGGTTCAACAGTCACTGGACAGGTTGTTGGTGGATAAGGCACGGGCAGACATTTAAAATTTCACCATGAGTGTAAAAGTGAGTGTCACAGTATTAATTTGTTGTCCTGCAAAAGCACAGGCCCTCCTGAATTGCCCTAGCAGCGATAGGTCTCAAAATGGATGAGGCAGCAGTTTTTCTAAGTTTTGCTTCTCTTGGCTGAGAGAGTTGGGGTTGTTCAGCCTGGAGAAGAGAAGGCTCCGGGCAGACCTTAGAGCAGCCTGCCAGTACCTAAAGGGGCCGACAAGAAAGCTGGGGAGGGACTTTGTACAAGGGCAGGGAGTGACAGGACAGGGGGCAATGGCTTTAAACTGGAAGAGGGAAGGTTTAGATGAGATATCAGGAAGAAATTCTTCCCGGTGAGGGTGGTGAGGCAGTGGCAGAGGTTGCCCAGAGAAGCTGTGGCTGCCCCATCCCTGGGAGTGTTCAAGGCCAGGTTGGATGGGGCTGTGAGCGACCTGGTCTGGTGGGAGGTGTCCCTGCCCAGGGCAGGGGGTTGGAACTACACCACCTTTAAGGTCCCTTCCAACCCAAACTGTTCTATGGTTCTATGATGACATATATACAGTTCCTGCAGGATGAAGACAGTGAGCTCTCCTTAAAAATAGTCATATTTCAAAACACAGCTGAAGCACTCTCATACTGTTTCTGAGGAGTGTCAGTTCCTACAGATGAAGTAGAAACATACCTAAACAGAACAGCAACTTGATTATTTTTTATATTGATACTAGAGAAAATTCCCAAAAGCTATTAAATCTCAGGGAATCTAATTCCCAATTTAGAGGCAAGTTAGGGACAGAAACTGCTTTTGGAATCCAACATTTACTTCTGCTAATAGTAATTTCTAATATTTGCAAGACATAATGATAGATATTAAGAAATTAACACATAATTGACACAAGTATTTATACTGAGATCATCAATTCATCCCACACTGAAGTACTCCAGCAGTAGCAACCAGCTCAGAGTGAGGATCATCATTGACCTTGATCTGAACTGCAGAAGCCTGATGTAGATGAAGCAAATTCTATTATCAACATTCACCTCATGAACTATGATGAATCTTCTATTCTACAAGGAAATGTGACCATAGCATGTGGCCACAATACAATAATGCCTTCTAAATCCAAGTTTAATGCCCCATGCACAGAGCTTTCTATTAAAAAATGGTGCATTTCTTACCAGTTCAGAGAATTCATTATTGCCCAGATCAAGTCTCTCCAGTTGAGTCAGTTTGTGCATTGACCTGTAACAATTAGGAAATATCTAAGATGAAATTTTTACTTGCAAAATGTCACTCAAATTTTGCTTAGACAAAAATAAAGTTCAAATGATACTGTTATTGCAAAAAGAATTACATCAGTTTTACGCTGATGAAAATGAGAACAATATACTCTATCCTTAAGACATTAGCTGAAGTTCTCGAAGTAAAAAGATAGGAACAACTATTTTAGTATACAAATAAACATAAAATCTTGGTATAATCTTGCATAGTTGCTCAAGGAAAATGACCCACGTTGTATTTATAAGCAATTGAAAGTAATATAAATTGTGACATTTTTGATACAGATATTGATAAATTTTTCATCAACTTCTTTATAAACCACCAGAAAGTGTTTTGGCCCTTCATAGCAAAAGTAAAAAGTACAGTTGTTACCTCCCTAAAACTGTACCTAGCTACAGTCATGATGCAAAAGCACTTTTGTGACAAGGATCAGCATGCTAAAGGAGTTAAGCTTAGGTGAGGCTTGTTTTGAGTATGTATGTTGATTTAACAGAATGCGCTGAGCTGATGGGGTCCCCTCCGCTTTCCGTTGTAGGGGTGACCTGAAACATGGCTTCCATTTCAGGAATAAGCAAACAAACTGCTACACCGGTAAGCGGTGGTATTTAGTGATGCTTGCTGGCTGCCAGTAGCTTGTGAAAACTCTATCATTGTAAGCGGACAAATAACAGAATAGAGATTTTTTTTAAATTAAATGACCAATCTGAGATGCAAGCCTTTGACCTGCAGCAAAGCACAGCTAGGCAAGTGTTCCTCTCTCTGTGCAGTTCGTGGCACGGGAGCATGGCAGGGAGATGGTGCGATCCACAACCCTGCGCCTGGATGGGAGCAGTGTGTCGTACTGTGCTGGTGGGCATCTCCCCGAGAGCCCCTTTTCGGGCAGCAGCTCCTCTGAGGGCAAGAAAGGCTTCGCACAGCCTCTGCTGCAAAAAAATGTGTGCAAACGACAGCAAAATCAACCAAAGCAGCTTATCCTTCACAGCGTTATAAAAGAAAGAGTCAAATAAGAACGTATCAGAAGAAAGTGAACCAAAAGTTAATAACAACCATGCTTTACGCAGTAAAGGGCTTTAAATGAGGAATAACGTGGATTTATGTCTGTGACCGATCACTACAGTACAGCAAAAAAGGCACTTACACTGCTCGGGCTCAGGTGACTGTGAAATAAGTGAAATAAGAGGAAAAGTGAGAAATAGCTGAAAATTACGTGATTAAGTTCTTCATTTACTGAAGTCAATGGGATCAATCTCCCAGGTTTATCGCTGAATTTGTGCTGTGAGAAAAACCGGTTATCTCAAGTATTGCTTAAACTGACAAAGGCACAGCTCACAGTGTATGTGGGCTGACTGTTAAATGCATTTAAAACCCATCAATTTTGAACATAGGCAAACTTTTTAAAAGTACAGAGTTTTAAAAGCTATACTTAGAACATATGACAGCAGCAGCACTGACTCAAAGAAGTAACCCCAAAGCAGCAAAGATCTCAAACTGAGAGGAAAATTGCTGAGCAACTTGGGAACATGAGCTGAAGGACGGAGCATGCTAGCAAGATGACAGAACTGTGATTTCCTTAACGCGAATGGATGTTCTGCAGTTGTGCAGCGTACAGCTTTCCTCATACCAGGAAAAAAAAAGATTTTGCTAAAACTAATTTACTGCATGATACATGGGTACTATTTGCTACTTCAGGCCTTTCCAAAATGTTAAAATTTCATATTTGTACAAAATTAAGATTAGGAAGTTGTATTCAAAATTAATATGACATTGGAGAATAAGAACGATTTCCTCATTTGAATATAGTAAATGATTTCAAATAGTGCACTCAATATCCTTATTTTATATTTTAAAAGGGTACTAAATTTAAACCAAATGGTTTTATAAATATTCCATAAAGATTTCATTCATTTTGAACAAATTCAATTATTACGATTATATTCTTCCAGGCCTTTTAATGAAAATTCTGCACTAAACAAGGCATTTTAGCTAGCAAGTCTCCCAGGACCTACAAGCTACTGCTCTGCGAGTGGTGTCCCACGCCAGAGAGCGACCCCGGGGGCTGGCCCTCCGCCCCCCCGGCTGCTCTCTAAACCCCAAAGGGTTCCTCACCCCATTTTGGGTCCCACTGCTCAGCTCTACCCCAAGCAATTCCTGGGCAGATCCGAGACAGCCTGAGCCCAGACCCCTTCCAAAAGGCAATGTGGCTACCTTGTGCTGGACCAAGTTCCACTTTAAGAAATTCATTACTGCCTTTGTTTCCATGAACAGAATTGGAACAGGGTATTATTGCCTCCACTGCTGAATTTCTCTTTAAGCCCTGGTAGACCAATATGCTCTAAACACCATACTGGATTTTGGTGGTGATGGTAAAAAAAGAGGATGCAAATAATTCAGTAATTTAGTATTAACTGCAGCAGTCGGTTCAGAGGCCTTCTAAGGTAATCACAGTTGATCCTAATAAAAAAATTAGCATAGTCTTAATTGATGTGATCTAAAACATCAAGCATTTTATCTTTGCAATTTGTATCAGAAGTAAAACTGAATATCAGAGATGCTATGTCTAAAAACCATAGACCTGTGTTAACATTTACATTATGGAAAAATGAGGTTCTGATAGGGCTAGACAGAGAACACTGCTGCATATTTATTACAAGCAAACTTTACTTTTAGTTTTCTAAAACAGGGAAAAAAAATCACAGAAATATAAATGCCATTCTTCAGTAGTAGAGTGAAGCATTTTTTGCTAGATATGTTAATAAAATCAAAACACATTTAGATAAACAAATACTCCGCTCTCAAGTTTAAGAAGTTATATACTTTCTTAGATTTTTTTAATTAAACAGACACTTTGACGGACCTACTGTATTTCTTCACTTTGAGCATAACTTCAAGGAATGAATCTTAGGGTTACAAATTAAGATCAGGCATAGATGTGCTTCTGTACTTTACGGACATTAATGTTCTGCACAGAGAAGTTGTTAAAATATATCTAGGCCTCTTAGGCAAATAGTTCACCACTGAACCAAATGAATAATTCCTTTTGATAGAATTTGCTGTCTTTCATGTTTAGGCTGTTACCTCTCATCTAACATTATCTGCGGTATTTTCAAATGCAGACAATTTAAGCTAGATAATGTAATAAATACCAATGCATTTACACAACCGTTTGGGGAAGTGCAATGCCAAGTCCTCAAGCCCTTTGAAACTGAAGTTACCAGTACTGTGTAACTACAGGTAATACCACTGCAGGACATATTCCTATATCACTGATGTCTTCAGTGCCTTCTGTGTTACTGTATGCCTGTGTTAACCTCCTTCATGGCTTTCTAAAATGTTCTTCTAAGTGTTCATCTTTCTACTTGTTCATTACTGTTCTTTTTTTGTCCATTTTTGCACAACCTCAGTTTCCTAACAAGTCTTTGAAACCTAGCAAATATGTTATTTCTGCTGATCACTTGGTGTTTTGGAAATATCTAGAAACAGTCACAGTTTACTTTCAGAATCATTTCGTCTTTCTATGCTGACAGTCACCCTAACACAGATTAATCCATGATAACTTTGCTTTTTAATGCTTTCTGATAGTTCACCTATTTCATGCTCACTCAAGTTCACTGTTGTACATGGTTTCTTTACATTTTTCTTTTCCCTGCCCCTGTTTTCAATATATTTTCCAACCTATTTGATCAATGTTCACAGACACCTTTTAGACAAGAAAGCGACAGACACGTTTTGCTTGTTTGCTAAAAAGAATGGTAGCCCACACAGCTCCAAAGGGATTAGCACCTGAATTAAAATTAAGTGGAAAAGTAATAACAAATTTTTGACTACAGGGTACAAACCAAGATGTTGCATTTTAAGCTTAGAGCATGGAGGAGTTGAATCTGGCACTGTTCCAAAGCAGTATTTATCAATATATCAATGATCATTCCAGATTGAGCACATCGATTCTTCAACAGAAACCGACCTGCTATACGCTCTACACAGATCCCCATTCTAGTAATAGAAACCTTGAGTCACGCTCCCCAATTCCCAACCTGATGCTTACTGCATTTTCAGTCTTATAGTATTCATTACTTTGAATTATTCTTGCTATAAATCCAGAAGGAATATTATTTTATCTTTTCATAGTAAGTTCTTAGTCTGCAAGAACACCTGGAAGGCTCAGAGCCATTCAAGAAGCAATAAGCATTCCACCAGCACAACAGACGAGGACACTGAAGAAAGGTAATGAAGTCACCTGGACGAAGTGAATGTTTTACACTCTCCCCAAAATTATTCCATGTTACATTATAATCTCCATTAAAATAATAGTGGAAAATGTTTCTAACCCCTCTGTCACCCTAACTGCACTGTGCTTCTCTTTGGAAATGTCTTGCAAAAGATGACTGAAATTTTACACATCCAGACAAAAGCGAAGTTTAACAAACAAAGCTGCAACACGCTGAAGTCAGCTCATTTACACTCCCTTTCTCTTTAAATAACACATCTCTAAAAATGTTCATGTTTTGTCTAGCTTACTCCTCTTAAAACTTTCACCACTGTGCCTTAATTGATTTGTTATTAATCTAGTATAGACTTCTGACATTTTGATACAAGTCGTAGATATCGTATACGTATTTTCAAATTAATTGAACTCAATGGAGTAAGTAATCACATTTGTAACTGCAAATCTGATGACTATGGACACTCTTATTACCATAGAGAATCTCGTTAACTTTCGGAGAATTCTTTACACTAACCTGTGCGCTGCCTGCCAGTGCTTGCAAGACCGGACTCAAGAGTTTTCTAAAAACGATTACACTTACTTATCCACAATTTACCAGTCGCTGTTTTAGAAATCAAAGTATTTTTGCTTAAAACAAATCAATTGGACCCCTCTGAAGACTAGCCACTCGTTAAACAGTTGGGTAGTGCACACAGTCTCAGCCTGAATGATGCAGTCATGAAAAGCATTTAAATATTGCCAAAGTTCCTTTAACATCCCAACGGCAGGTTTCACTCCTTAGTACCACACAAAGGCTTTACACCACAGGAGACACATTTTGGCACGTGAGCATGGCAAGTTTACAGTTCTTTTCACTTGCAGATGTTGCAAGTTTTTCACTTATAACATTAACCATATACAGACAAGCATTACGTAGCACAATGCTTTCCCAATTAAAAAAAATGGGAAACGTGACATACATTTTTAACGGTTTGTACAAAGGTTTCTCTCACAGGCAGTATTACTTGTGAGTTTATCATTCTGCAATAAAGCCGATAAAAGCTTCTAGTGATTATCATTTGCCACGCCCATGTTAAAGTGCCCAAAAAACCCCAGCCACAAGACTGAAAATACCTGCTAACTGGAACTGGAAACAGAACAGCAGTATTCCTTTGTTATTCACATACATTATTACTTGTTTATAGATATACAGAATTATATATTTTGAAATGTGAAACTCTAAAACTCTTCAAACATGAAATGAATGGTAATCTAAGTTACAATCAAGTTGGCAAAAACTTGTGTATTTCATACTGTATTCTACCTTTGAACAAAACTTGGATTTTAAAAAGGTTCTGTTTCTACTATTGTAAATTCATCATAAAAGGCAAATTTTAAACACAGCTTTGTGTAATTTCTATAGTCAGACACGCAGTTTCAGAAACTGTAACATTTATATGGGGGCAGATTAATTTCAGTTAGCTGGTACTATATCAAAAGATAAAGCACACTGCCAAATGTACCCAGTGGAAAATTATATGAGATTTTTCATCAGCTTGTGATATTTTTATCTCTTTCATGTAATTACTTATATTTGTCTTATGAAAAGATTCATTGTATTTTTTATGTGGGGTCATTTTATAAAGGTGGAATAGGAAAGGTGCAATTATGAGTAATGCTCAGTCCAATATTCATTGCTTAAATGATGTAATGTAATATAATTAATGTGCTAATAAAGCTTGAAGCCAAAAGTCTCAACGTAAATCTTTATCCATATCGCATTTGGATCTGTTCTTCCATTCATAAGTAACTGCAGGAGTTATATGGAGAGGATCTGAGTCTCAGCTATTGAAGTGGACCTCACGGTAAGTTCAGAATAAGGGGTATCTTTTTTTAAATTATTTTTAAACACAATAATGGAACATGGTTCTCAAAAAACTACAAATGCATGAAAACCAGCACAGAGAGTAGCTTAGAGAGATTACTGAATACTTGGTGAAAACTTAACAATGCTCACAGTACTTTTAAAACATTCACACTCCGAAAATGATAACTCACATTATACAATTCAGTAGTATTCATTATAATTCATGGTAACCGCATATATTGCCTAATATAACTTCCTCATGCTCTTGCATGTTTGTTGTTGCTGTCTTATTTAGAAGATACTTCTCTATATATTGTAAACACTTCAAATAACCAGGAAAATGCCTTCCACTTACAGTTTCTGGCAAAATAGATGAGTCAACTGCCATAAATTATTTTAACGAAATCATGATGTTCTCATCAAAATCCTGGTGAGCTTTCTGACAGACAGGAGATGGCAATTACATGAAGGTTTACCCAAACCTTCAATCACAAACTTCTAATCACATCTGAATTATTCTCACATATGAAGAACTGTATTCATAAATAACAAAAGTATCTCTAATAGGTAAAAATTCATAAATGAAAAGCAACTGTGTCAGAGACACAGCTAGATTTACACAACGATAAAGACAATGAAAGAGGCAATATGACACTGCTACAGAATTAATGTGTGCTTCTTGTATGTCATACTTCTACAAAGACAGGACTGAGAAAGTTGTAACAGTTACATACTCTATTTCCTTGTGCAACAACATACAGAATTATATTTTCATTTCAGTTTATGACAAATGGATACCATTATTTTCTGAAGAAATGGAAAGCAAATAAAGTCAAATATGTTGCCATTACTGGATCATCTGCTGTATTTATTTCAAATAATATTTTCTCACACTTCTGTTGTACACAATAACCTTTATTTCAAAGTTGTTAAAATGTCACATTCAGGAGTCTCTTCCAGTTTTAGTATTTTAAACCTTGCAATGTAACTTGAAAATAATTAATGAATCAGTTTGGAAGTTACATTGTAAACTTAACACTTAGTGTTAGTGTTTTACCTGTTGCAGAGTAGTTAAATCTTAACCAGGGCTAAAGCACTACATGATACAGTCACAAAGAGCTATTTACTTATACATCACTTAATGGATTACAAAAAAACCTCAGTTTTCAGTGAATCTCAAGATAATTTATATAATTTCTAGAATAGAAAACATGTATGGTATAAAGCGAAGGACAAAAAGTATAAATTAATCTGTCATAAAGTATTGAATCTGTATATTATCCAGGTTGCAAAATAACAGACTATGTTTAAAAACTGATATTGAGGATACAAAATATTGTTACACACAGACTGAAAGATGTAACAGAGAAAATCTCTAAAATAATGTACATAATACATATACTAATGTCTATTTCACCTTTAACTATCAAAAATAATATCCATTTCAATGTTTAACTATATTAAAGAACTCAAGGATTTTACAATCTGCAGTTTCAGTCCACAAATCAGAGAATATAGCAGAGACCATGGGATGATGTCCAAAGCAATTAAGTCTCTGAAGACTAAATACCTCCAGAAGCTCTCAGTCAGTCATGGCAGTGTGCTTCTGTGCTAACTGTCGTACAGCCTTGTTATTAACCCAAAGAGAAATCAGGAGCAGACAACCCACAAGCCATACTGTTGCCTTGGCTGCACAGCTATCTGAAATACTGCTGGGCAAAATGCCACACAAGGGTACGTGGGGTAAGTATATGGGAAAACCACCCAATTTATTCATCTGGATTAAATGTTCTGGACTAAGAGGCAGCTCCATCAGCCTTTGTATAGCAGAATTGCTTGGTTTCATAGTATAGTTTGGGAGAACTACCTCAACACAGTCTACTCGTGCTGATGCTCCTGATTCTGCCATTTCTGGTGCCTGAAAATCTGCTGACTTCACATTCTCTGCTGTTCGAGCCACTGTACACTCTCAGGCGATGGGCAAGGGTACTCTCCATCTTCGAATGCTAAGATGAGAAAAATCAATTTCAATGCCCAAAAGATGGAACTGCTGGTGCAGAAGGTGTCTAAACACAACCAATGCATCTATGGCACTGAAGACTTGTGAGACTTTACCTAAATCTGTACCAAAGGCCTAAAATAAAAAGCACCACAAAGACAAGAGTCCTATATACAGAAACTGGAAATCAAGCTCTTTCATGATTCAGTCATAATAAAAACACATGGACACGTGATTTCAGAAAAAAAAAAAGTTTGTGTGCAAAATATAAGGATTTTAAAAACACACTACTGACTTCAAATATTGCCTTCCACATAGGATCCTAAATCCCCATCAGTTTTGTTTATGTTGGAAATGGGTCAGATCTCTAAAATTAATCCCTTAGTTCAGGATCCAGTTATGAATCACTCTACAAGTGAAAAGGTTGGCTCAACTG